>NC_090404.1:2941917-2954417 GCF_036365525.1 Heterodontus francisci | reverse complement strand
GAAACAGGGAGAGAGAGTGAGAGAAACAGGGAGAGAGAGTGAGAGAAACAGGGGGAGAGAGAGAGAGAAACAGGGGGAGAGAGAGAGAGAGAGAGAAACAGGGGGAGAGAGGGAGAGAAACAGGGAGAGAGAGTGAGAGAAACGGGGGAGAGAGTGAGAGAAACAGGGAGAGAGAGTGAGAGAAACAGGGGGAGAGAGGGAGAGAAACAGGGAGAGAGAGTGAGAGAAACGGGGGAGAGAGGGAGAGAAACAGGGAGAGAGAGAGAGAGAAACAGGGAGAGAGAGAGAAACAGGGAGAGGAGAGAGAGAAACAGGGAGAGAGAGAGAGAGAGAGAGAAACAGGGGGAGAGAGGGAGAGAAACAGGGAGAGAGAGAGAGAGAAACAGGGAGAGAGAGAGAAACAGGGAGAGGAGAGAGAGAAACAGGGGGAGAGAGAGAGAGAGAGAGAAACAGGGGGAGAGAGGGAGAGAAACAGGGAGAGAGAGTGAGAGAAACGGGGGAGAGAGGGAGAGAAACAGGGAGAGAGAGAGAGAGAAACAGGGAGAGAGAGAGAAACAGGGAGAGGAGAGAGAGAAACAGGGAGAGAGAGAGAGAGGGAGAGAAACAGGGAGAGAGAGAGAGAGGGAGAGAAACAGGGAGAGAGAGAGAGAGGGAGAGAAACAGGGAGAGAGAGAGAGAGAGAAACGGGGGAGAGAGGGAGAGAAACTGGGAGAGAGAGGGAGAGAGAAACGGGGAGAGAGTGAGAGAAACAGGGGGAGAGAGTAAGAGAGGGAGAGAAACAGGGAGAGAGAGTGAGAGAAACAGGGGGAGAGAGTGAGAGAAACAGGGGGAGAGAGTGAGAGAAACAGGGGGAGAGAGTGAGAGAAACAGGGGGAGAGAGTGAGAGAAACAGGGGGAGAGAGTGAGAGAAACAGGGGGAGAGAGTGAGAGAAACAGGGGGAGAGAGTGAGAGAAACAGGGGGAGAGAGTGAGAGAGGGTGAGAAACAGGGAGAGAGAGAGTGAGAGAAACAGGGGGAGAGAGTGAGAGAAACAGGGGGAGAGAGTGAGAGAAACAGGGGGAGAGAGTGAGAGAAACAGGGGGAGAGAGTGAGAGAAACAGGGGGAGAGAGTGAGAGAAACAGGGGGAGAGAGAGAGAGTGAGAGAAACAGGGAGAGAGAGAGAGAGAGAAACAGGGGGAGAGAGTGAGAGAGAAACAGGGGGAGAGAGTGAGAGAGAAACAGGGGGAGAGAGTGAGAGAGAAACAGGGGGAGAGAGTGAGAGAAACAGGGAGAGAGAGTGAGAGAAACAGGGAGAGAGAGTGAGAGAAACAGGGAGAGAGAGTGAGAGAAACAGGGAGAGAGAGTGAAACAGGGGGAGAGAGTGAGAGAGGGAGAGAAACAGGGAGAGAGAGAGAGAGAGAAACAGGGGGAGAGAGGGAGAGAAACAGGGGGAGAGAGTGAGAGAAACAGGGAGAGAGAGTGAGAGAAACAGGGAGAGAGTGAGAGAGGGAGAGAAACAGGGAGAGAGAGAGAGAGAGAGAAACAGGGGGAGAGAGTGAGAGAGAGAGAAAAACGGGGAAGAGAGTGAGAGAGGGAAAGAAACAGGGAGAGAGAGAGAGAGAAACAGGGAGAGAGAGAGAGAGAGAGAGAGAGAAACAGGGGGAGAGAGTGAGAGAAACAGGGGGAGAGAGTGAGAGAGAGAGAGAAACGGGGAGAGAGAGTGAGAGAGAGAGAGAAACGGGGAAGAGAGTGAGAGAGGGAGAGAAACAGGGAGAGAGAGAGAGAGAGAGAGAAACGGGGAAGAGAGTGAGAGAGGGAGAGAGAGAGAGAGAGAAACAGGGAGAGAGAGAGAGAGAGAGAGAGTGAGAGAAACGGGGAGAGAGTGAGAGAAACGGGGAGAGAGTGAGAGAGAGAGAGAAACGGGGAGAGTGAGAGAGAGAGAGAAACGGGGAAGAGAGTGAGAGAGGGAGAGAAACAGGGAGAGAGAGAGAGAAAAACGGGGAGAGAGTGAGAGAGAGAGAGAGAAACGGGGAAGAGAGTGAGAGAGGGAGAGAAACAGGGAGAGAGAGAGAGAGAGAGAAACGGGGAGAGAGAGAGAGAAACGGGGAAGAGAGTGAGAGAGGGAGAGAAACAGGGAGAGGGGGAGAGAGTGAGAGAAACAGGGGGAGAGAGTGAGAGAAACGGGGGGAGAGAGTGAGAGAAACGGGGGGAGAGAGTGAGAGAAACGGGGGGAGAGAGTGAGAGAAACGGGGGGAGAGAGTGAGAGAAACGGGGAGAGAGTGAGAGAAACAGGGGAAGAGAGTGAGAGAAACAGGGAGAGAGAGTGAGAGAAACAGGGAGAGAGAGTGAGAGAAACAGGGAGAGAGAGTGAGAGAAACAGGGAGAGAGAGTGAGAGAAACAGGGAGAGAGAGTGAGAGAAACAGGGAGAGAGAGTGAGAGAAACAGGGAGAGAGAGTGAGAGAACCAGGGAGAGAGAGTGAAACGGGGAGAGAGTGAGAGAGGGAGAGAAACAGTGAGAGAGAGAGAGAGAGAAACAGGGGGAGAGAGGGAGAGAAACAGGGAGAGAGAGTGAGAGAAACAGGGAGAGAGAGTGAGAGAAACAGGGAGAGAGTGAGAGAGGGAGAAAACAGGGAGAGAGAGAGAGAGAGAGAAACAGGGGGAGAGAGTGAGAGAAACAGGGGGAGAGAGTGAGAGAAACAGGGGGAGAGAGTGAGAGAAACAGGGGGAGAGAGTGAGAGAAACAGGGGGAGAGAGTGAGAGAAACAGGGGGAGAGAAACAGGGAGAGAGAGAGAGAGAGAAACGGGGAGAGAGTGAGAGAGGGAGAGAAACAGGGAGAGAGAGAGAGAGAGAAACAGGGGGAAGAGAGTGAGAGAAACAGGGGGAAGAGAGTGAGAGAAACAGGGGGAAGAGAGTGAGAGAAACAGGGGGAAGAGAGTGAGAGAAACAGGGGGAAGAGAGTGAGAAAGGGAGAGAAACGGGGGAGAGAAACAGGGAGAGAGAGGGAGAAACGGGGAGAGAGAGAGTGAGAGAAACATGGAGAGATTGAGAGATAGGGAGAGTGAGAGAAACGGGGAGAGAGTGAGAGAAACAGGGGGAGAGTGAGAGAAACAGGGGGAGAGAGTGAGAGAAACAGGGGGAGAGAGTGAGAGAAACAGGGGGAGAGAGAGAGAGAAACAGGGGGAGAGAGAGAGAGAAACAGGGGGAGAGAGAGAGAGAAACAGGGGGAGAGAGAGAGAGAAACAGGGGGAGAGAGAGAGAGAGAGAGAAACAGGGGGAGAGAGGGAGAGAAACAGGGAGAGAGAGTGAGAGAAACAGGGAGAGAGAGTGAGAGAAACAGGGGGAGAGTGTGAGAGAGGGAGAGAAACAGGGAGAGAGAGTGAGAGAAACGGGGGAGAGAGGGAGAGAAACAGGGAGAGAGAGAGAGAGAAACAGGGAGAGAGAGAGAAACAGGGAGAGAGAGAGAGAGAAACAGGGAGAGAGAGAGAGAGGGAGAGAAACAGGGAGAGAGAGAGAGAGGGAGAGAAACAGGGAGAGAGAGAGAGAGAGAAACGGGGGAGAGAGGGAGAGAAACTGGGAGAGAGAGGGAGAGAGAAACGGGGAGAGAGTGAGAGAAACAGGGGGAGAGAGTAAGAGAGGGAGAGAAACAGGGAGAGAGAGTGAGAGAAACAGGGGGAGAGAGTGAGAGAAACAGGGGAGAGAGTGAGAGAAACAGGGGGAGAGAGTGAGAGAAACAGGGGGAGAGAGTGAGAGAGGGTGAGAAACAGGGAGAGAGAGAGTGAGAGAAACAGGGGGAGAGAGTGAGAGAAACAGGGGGAAGAGAGTGAGAGAAACAGGGGGAGAGAGTGAGAGAAACAGGGGGAGAGAGTGAGAGAAACAGGGGGAGAGAGTGAGAGAAACAGGGGGAGAGAGAGAGAGTGAGAGAAACAGGGAGAGAGAGAGAGAGAGAAACAGGGGGAGAGAGTGAGAGAGAAACAGGGGGAGAGAGTGAGAGAGAAACGGGGGGTGAGAGTGAGAGAGAAACAGGGGGTGAGAGTGAGAGAGAAACAGGGGGAGAGAGTGAGAGAGAAACAGGGGGAGAGAGTGAGAGAGAAACAGGGGGAGAGAGTGAGAGAGAAACAGGGGGAGAGAGTGAGAGAGAAACAGGGGGAGAGAGTGAGAGAGAAACAGGGGGAGAGAGAGAGAGAGAGAGAAACGGGGAGAGAGAGAGTGAGAGAAACATGGAGAGATTGAGAGATAGGGAGAGAGAGAAACCGGGAGAGAAACACGGGAAAAGAGGGATAGATGGCAATACAGGGAGACTGAGATGGGAGAGATATAGAGAGAGAGGTAAAGAGAGAGGTAGGGAGAGGGAGAGAGAGACTGAGAGGGAGAGAGACTGGGAGAGAGAGACTGAGAGCTACTGAGAGAGAGACTGAGAGAGAGACAGAGAGACAGAGAGAGAGAGAGACAGACAGACAGAGACTGAGAGAGACAGAGAGAGAGAGACTGAGAGAGAAAGACAGCGAGAGAGAGAGAGATTGAGATAGAGAGAGATTGAGATAGAGAGAGACTGAGATAGAGAGAGACTGAGAGAGAGAGAGAGATTGAGATAGAGAGAGACTGAGAGAGAGAGAGAGAGACAGACAGAGACTGAGAGAGAGAGAGACAGAGAGAGACTGAGAGAGAAAGACAGCGAGAGAGAGAGAGAGAGAGAGAGATTGAGATAGAGAGAGACTGAGAGAGACAGAGAGAGACTGAGAGAGACAGAGAGAGGGAGACAGTGAGAGAGAGAGAGAGAGATAGATAGACAGAGAGAGAGAGAGAGAGAGACTGACAGACAGAGAGAGAGGGACAGGGAGAGAGAGAGAGAGACTGAGAGACAGAGAGAGAGAGAGACAGCGAGAGAGAGACAGCGAGAGAGGTACAGCGAGAGAGAGACAGCGAGAGAGGGACAGAGAGAGAGGGACAGAGAGAGAGGGACAGAGAGAGAGGGACAGAGAGAGAGGGACAGAGAGAGAGGGACAGAGAGAGTCAGGGAGAGGGATTGAGACGGAAAGAGAGAGGAAGAGGGGAGAGAGGGTGTCAGGGAGAGAGGGTGGGAGGGAGAGAGAGAGAGAGGGGGTGAGGGAGAGAGGGAGAGGGAGAGATAGAGAGAGGAGGGAGAGAGTGACCCTGAGGAGATCCAATGAGTCATCAGGCAATCAGAGACCAAGATAAAAATAAGGTGAGGGAGAGGGAGGAGGAATGGTGAAGGGGAAGGGGAGAGGAGAGGACAGGAGAGAAAAGGGAGGAGAGGGAGCGGAAGTGAGAGGGTGAGGGTGAGGCAGGGGTAAAGGAGAAGGGATGATGGAGGGAGGGATGAGGAATAGGGGGGTGGGGGAGTGAGGGGTGAGAAGGGTGAGAGAAGGGAGGGTGAGGTGGAGGGGTGAAGGTGGGAATGGCTAGGGAGAGAGAGGTGAGGGGTGAATAAGGGAGAGGGAGGTGGAGGGAGGGAGGGGGTGAGCGGGTGGCAGTCTTACCCATACTGAGCTTCACAATGCCAGTGATGATGACCACAATCAGTGCCAGCACCTTGGCGTAGGTGAAAATGTCCTGGACTCGGGTTCCCCATTTCACGTAGGCACAGTTTGTGAATGTGAGGATACCTAGTGAGGGGAATCAGGAGGAGACAACATGGAGACGTCAGTGTTTGACCTTTCACCCTGCCCGCTCGCCCACCCACAAACCCCGCCTGGGTAACCGGTCCCAAGGGTGCCGGGCACCTCACTCCCCGAGTGGCCTGTTCACTGCCCCTGAGGGAGGGGGGGGAAATTCAACCTTGGTGGGCTGCACCGCTGCTAAACCCGCACAGCAGGAGTCTCTGGATAAGGGATTGGGAGCAATAATTGTGGTCAGTATCCCCCGAACCCATTCCCCACTAACCTCAGAGTATGGTGCCTCAATGCAGCAGCCCCGACGCAGCAGTGAGCATGGGTAGGAAATTCAACCTGGGGATGCGTCACACCTCAATCTGTACAGTTCTCAGCAATGTGCTTTGCTGCACCGTTTGTGACCGCACCTTCAGCTGCCAAGGCCCTAAGCTCTGGAATTCCCTCCCCTAAACCTCTCTGCCTCTCTCCCTCTCAACGTCCTGTCACCCGTCTTAACACGTAGCTTGGTATTAAATTTTGTTCAATCCTATTTCTGCAGAGTGGCTCGGATGTTGCACTGTGTTGAAGGGGCTGTGGGAGTGTAAGATGTCAGGGCCATTGCAAGGAGGTGAAATCCCTTTAAGAGAATGCGTGTGCTGACGACTGAAATGATTCATTTCTGGACCCCGTCTCGCTGTCATTTCCCTAAAACTCCCAGAAGAGGAAGTCATGGTCAGCAGACGCTCCTGCTCTCTCTCTCTCTCTCTCATCTCTGCACACCAGCGCTCTCCGTGACTGGGTACACCTGGTACAAGACACCCATGGTGGTGTAAATGTGACTGCATCAGGAGTTTAACAGGAATTGCAACTCAGCAAGTAGAGGGAAAGATGCTGCCGTCAGGGAATGTGGGAAATCTCCATGTCACAACTCGCACACAGAGAGCTGGAAAGATCAGGCATTGCGGGTGAGGGAGGAAGGGGATGTGGAGGGGTTAACGAGGGATTATTGGCACCCGATATTGGACCCCGCCCCTCCGGATCACCGGGTACTCACAGATACAGGCGGCAGCTATGAGGCGGGCAGCCAGGTAGGGCTGTTGGCAGGTGGGGAAGAGGGGCTGCACCATGTAGTTGGCGAAGGTGATGGCAATGACAGCCTGACTGGTCGGCTCGATGATCAGCAGTGAGGTCCAGAGGCGCACAAAGGCCAGGAAGCCCCCGAAGGCCTCCAGGATGTAGGCATAGCTGGCTCCCGATTTAGTGATGGTGGTGCCCAGCTCGGCGTAGCAAAGCGCCCCGAAGATGGAGAAGACCCCGCCCACGGCCCACACCACCAGCGAAAGGCCGTAGGAGGCACTGTACATCAGCACCCCCTTGGGCGAGACGAAGATTCCAGAGCCGATCATGTTTCCCACAATCAGGCAGACCCCGTTGAGCAGCGAGATCTCCTTCTTCAACTGCATGGTCTCCGTCGGGGTCGAGGGTCGGAGGTCGCAGTCCGGCGGGGTCGCGGCCACCTCCCGCTCAGGCACGGTGGTATATCTGGTGCCGTCAGACATTGCAGCCGTTTCTCTCCTCACGCACAAATCCACATAGCCCAGCTATAAGGACTGAAGGAATATTTCAGAATCAATCTAAAACCTAAGCAGAGGAGAGGGAGAACAGTTAGAGAAATATCACCAATAGATGATCCCAAAACTGAGGGATGTTTGCTGTCGCAAATGAACACTGCTATCTGTCAGAGATAGACTCTGTTTGCCGTCAGAGATAGACTCTGTTTGCCGTCAGAGATAGACTCTGTTTGCCGTCAGAGATAGACTCTGTTTGCCGTCAGAGATAGACTCTGTTTGCCGTCAGAGATAGACTCTGTTTGCCGTCAGAGATAGACTCTGTTTGCCGTCAGAGATAGACTCTGTTTCCCGTCAGAGATAGACCCTGATTACTGTCAGAGATAGACTCTGTTTGCTGTCAGAGATAGACTCTGTTTGTTGTCAGAGATAGACTCTGTTCGCTGACAGAGATAGACTCTGTTCGCTGACAGAGATAGACTCTGTTCGCTGACAGAGATAGACTCTGTTCGCTGTCAGAGATAGACTCTGTTCGCTGACAGAGATAGACTCTGTTCGCCGTCAGAGATAGACTCTGTTTGCCGTCAGAGATAGACTCTGTTTGCCGTCAGAGATAGACTCTGTTTCCCGTCAGAGATAGACTCTGTTTCCCGTCAGAGATAGACTCTGTTTCCCGTCAGAGATAGACTCTGTTTGTTGTCAGAGATAGACTCTGTTTGCTGTCAGAGATAGACACTGTTTGCTGTCAGAGATAGACTCTGTTTGCTGTCAGAGATAGACTCTGTTTGCTGTCAGAGATAGACTCTGTTTGTTGTCAGAGATAGACTCTGTTTGTTGTCAGAGATAGACTCTGTTTGCTGTCAGAGGTAGACTCTGTTTGCTGTCAGAGGTAGACTCTGTTTGCTGTCAGAGGTAGACTCTGTTCGCTGACAGAGGTCGACTCTGTTCGCTGACAGAGGTAGACTCTGTTTGCTGTCAGAGATAGACTCTGTTTGTTGTCAGAGATAGACTCTGTTCGCTGACAGAGATAGACTCTGTTCGCTGTCAGAGATAGACTCTGTTCGCTGTCAGAGATAGACTCTGTTCGCTGTCAGAGATAGACTCTGTTTGCTTTCAGAAATAGACTCTGTTTGCTTTCAGAAATAGACTCTGTTCGCTGTCGGAGAGTGAGAGGAACGTCTTTACCCACAGAGTGGTGAGAACATGGATCTCACTACCACAGGGAGTGGTTGAGGTTAGGGGAAAGCGGGATAAATACATGAGGGAGGGAGGAATAGAAGGATATGGTGATGGTGTGAAATGAAGAAGGGGTGGGAGTAGGCTCGAGTGGTGCAGAAACACCAGCAGAGAGCAGATGGGCCAAGTGGACTGTTCCCATGTTGTAAATACCAAGTAAATCTTTGTATGAAAAAGAATGAAATCTTTTCTCAAAGTGTATAAAAGGCTGCAGCACAGAAGGAGACCATTCGGCCCTTCATGCCTGTGCTATCTCTTTGAGAGCTAGACAATTACTTCCAACATTCCCTCCTACCCCTCCATTCTTTCCCCATGGTTGTGCAATTTTGTTTTTCACATATTTATCCAATTCCCTTTTGAACGTTGCTATTGAATCTACTTCCACTGCCCTTTCAGACAGTAGCTCCAGATCTGAGCTCACGGCATATAAAAACACCTCTCTTCATCTCCCCTCTCCTTTTGCCAGTTACTCAAATTTGTGTGCACTACTTACTGCTGCCACCTGACCGCACTCTGCCATCACTGGAAACACTTCCTCCTGATTTAATCTGTCAAAAACCCCGAATGATTTTGAACAAGCTGCAACAGAGAATCTTCCAGTCACCGAAAATATTACAAAGGCTAATCACGATGGTTTTCAGAGGGGAAGGTCATGCTGAACAAACCGTATTGAATTCTGGTAATAGGATGAGTCAACAGGCGTATTGCAGAAAACATAAAAATCTTAGGCTTTCAACAGGCCTTCGATAATATACTTGGTAAACCAGGGGACAATAGCAGAAGGGAGAGCAAACTACTTACATATCTGTGTACACTTCCAGTCTCCATATCACACTGGGAGCACTGTGTACACTTCCCGTCTCCATATCACACTGGGAGCACTGTGTACACTTCCAGTCTCCATATCACACTGGGATCACTGTGTACACTTCCAGTCTCCATATCACACTGGGATCACTGTGTACAGTTCCAGTCTCCAAATCACACTCGGAGCACTGTGTACAGTTCCAGTCTCCATATCACACTGGGATCACTGTGTACAGTTCTGCTCTCCATATCACACTCGGAGCACTGTGTACAGTTCCAGTCTCCATATCACACTGGGATCACTGTGTACACTTCCAGTCTCCATATCACACTGGGATCACTGTGTACAGTTCCAGTCTCCATATCACACTGGGATCACTGTGTACAGTTCTGCTCTCCATATCACACTCGGAGCACTGTGTACAGTTCCAGTCTCCATATCACACTGGGATCACTGTGTACAGTTCTGCTCTCCATATCACACTCGGAGCACTGTGTACAGTTCCAGTCTCCATATCACACTGGGATCACTGTGTACAGTTCTGCTCTCCATATCACACTCGGAGCACTGTGTACACTTCCAGTCTCCATATCACACTGGGATCACTGTGTACAGTTCCAGTCTCCATATCACACTGGGATCACTGTGTACAGTTCCAGTCTCCATATCACACTGGGATCACTGTGTACAGTTCTGCTCTCCATATCACACTCGGAGCACTGTGTACAGTTCCAGTCTCCATATCACACTGGGATCACTGTGTACAGTTCTGCTCTCCATATCACACTCGGAGCACTGTGTACAGTTCCAGTCTCCATATCACACTGGGATCACTGTGTACAGTTCTGCTCTCCATATCACACTCGGAGCACTGTGTACAGTTCCAGTCTCCATATCACACTCGGAGCACTGTGTACAGTTCCAGTCTCCATATCACACTGGGATCACTGTGTACAGTTCTGCTCTCCATATCACACTCGGAACACTGTGTACAGTTCCAGTCTCCATATCACACTGGGATCACTGTGTACAGTTCTGCTCTCCATATCACACTCGGAGCACTGTGTACAGTTCCAGTCTCCATATCACACTGGGATCACTGTGTACAGTTCTGCTCTCCATATCACACTCGGAGCACTGTGTACAGTTCCAGTCTCCATATCACACTGGGAGCACTGTGTACAGTTCCAGTCTCCATATCACACTGGGATCACTGTGTACAGTTCCAGTCTCCATATCACACTGGGAGCACTGTGTACACTTCCAGTCTCCATATCACACTGGGATCACTGTGTACAGTTCTGCTCTCCATATCACACTCGGAGCACTGTGTACAGTTCTGCTCTCCATATCACACTCGGAGCACTGTGTACAGTTCCAGTCTCCATATCACACTCGGAGCACTGTGTACAGTTCCAGTCTCCATATCACACTGGGAGCACTGTGTACAGTTCTGCTCTCCATATCACACTCGGAGCACTGTGTACAGTTCCAGTCTCCATATCACACTCGGAGCACTGTGTACAGTTCCAGTCTCCATATCACACTCGGAGCACTGTGTACAGTTCCAGTCTCCATATCACACTCGGAGCACTGTGTACAGTTCTGCTCTCCATATCACACTCGGAGCACTGTGTACAGTTCTGCTCTCCATATCACACTCGGAGCACTGTGTACAGTTCCAGTCTCCATATCACACTGGGAGCACTGTGTACACTTCCAGTCTCCATATCACACTGGGATCACTGTGTACAGTTCTGCTCTCCATATCACACTCGGAGCACTGTGTACAGTTCCCGTCTCCATATCACACTGGGAGCACTGTGTACACTTCCCGTCTCCATATCACACTTGGAGCACTGTGTACAGTTCCAGTCTCCATATCACACTGGGATCACTGTGTACAGTTCTTGTCTCCATATCACACTCGGAGCACTGTGTACAGTTCCCGTCTCCATATCACACTGGGAGCACTGTGTACAGTTCCGCTCTCCATATCACACTGGGATCACTGTGTACAGTTCTTGTCTCCATATCACACTCGGAGCACTGTGTACAGTTCCAGTCTCCATATCACACTGGGAGCACTGTGTACACTTCCAGTCTCCATATCACACTGGGAGCACTGTGTACACTTCCCGTCTCCATATCACACTGGGAGCACTGTGTACAGTTCCGGTCTCCATATCACACTCTCAGCACTGTGTACAGTTCCGCTCTCCATATCACACTGGGAGCACTGTGTACAGTTCCGGTCTCCATATCACACTTGGAGCACTGTGTACAGTTCCAGTCTCCATATCACACTAGGAGCACTGTGTACAGTTCTTGTCTCCATATCACACTCGGAGCACTGTGTACAGTTCCCGTCTCCATATCACACTGGGAGCACTGTGTACAGTTCCGCTCTCCATATCACACTTGGAACACTGTGTACAGTTCCTGTCTCCATATCACACTTGCAGCACTGTGTACAGTTCCGGTCTCCATATCACACTTGGAGCACTGTGTACAGTTCCTGTCTCCATATAACACTGGGAGCACTGTGTACAGTTCAGTCTCCATATCACACTGTTAGCACTGTGTACAGTTCCTGTCTCCATATCACACTGGGAGCACTGTGGACAGTTCCGGTCTCCATATCACACTTGGAGCACTGTGTACACTTCCAGTCTCCATATCACATTGGGAGCACTGTGTACAGTTCCGGTCTCCATATCACACTTGGAGCACTGTGTACACTTCCAGTCTCCATATCACACTGGGAGCACTGTGTACAGTTCCAGTCTGATATCACACTTGGAGCACTGTGTACAGTTCCAGTCTGATATCACACTTGGAGCACTGTGTACAGTTCCAGTCTGATATCACACTTGGAGCACTGTGTACAGTTCCGGTCTCCATATCACACTCGGAGCACTGTGTACACTTCCAGTCTCCATATCACACTGGGAGCACTGTGTACACTTCCAGTCTCCATATCACACTTGGAGCACTGTGTACAGTTCCAGTCTCATATCACACTTGGAGCACTGTGTACAGTTCCGGTCTCCATATCACACTCGGAGCACTGTGTACAGTTCCGGTCTCCATATCACACTCGGAGCACTGTGTACAGTTCCGGTCTCCATATCACACTGGGAGCACTGTGTACAGTTCCAGTCTGATATCACACTTGGAGCACTGTGTACAGTTCCGGTCTCCATATCACACTCGGAGCACTGTGTACACTTCCAGTCTCCATATCACACTGGGAGCACTGTGTACAGTTCCAGTCTCATATCACACTTGGAGCAC
>NC_090404.1:2713384-2941717 GCF_036365525.1 Heterodontus francisci | reverse complement strand
TAGATAGAGATAGAGAGAGAGACAGGGAGAGATAGAGAGAGACAGAGAGAAGGGGAGAGAGAGACAGAGGGAGACAGAGAGAGAGAGGAATTAGAGAGAGACAGGGAGACAGGTGTCGTAAACAGTGAGGAGGAAAGCCTTAGATTACAGGATGATATAGATGGCTGGTAAGATGGGTGGAGCTGTGGCAATGGAATTTAATCCTGAGAAGTGTGAGGTGATGCATTTTGGGAGGACTAACAAGGCAAGGGAATATAGAATGGATGGTAGGACCATAGGAAGTACAGAGGGTCAGAGGGACCTTGGTTGTACTTGTACATTGATCACTGAAGGCAGCAGCACAGGTGGATAAGGTGGTTCGGAAGGCATATGGGAGACTTGCCTTTATGAGCCGAGGCATAGAATATAACAGCAGGGAGGTCATGATGGAGCTGTATAAAACACTAGTTAGGCCACAGCTGGAGTACCGTGTACAGTTCTGGTCACCACACTATAGGAAGGATGTCATTGCACTGGAGAGGATGCAGAGGAGATTCACCAGGATGTTGCCTGGGATGGAGCATTTCAGCTATGAAGAGAGACTGAAAAGGCTAGGGTTGTTTTCCTTAGAGCAGAGAAGGCTGAGGGGGGACCTGACTGAGGTATACAAAATTATGAGGGGCATTGATAGGTTAGATAGGAAGAAATTCTTTCCCTTAGTGGAGGGATCAATAACCAGGGGGCATAGATTTAGGTAAGGGGCAGGAGGTTTAGAGGGGATTTGAGAGAAATGTTTTCCCCCAGAGGTTGATTGGAATCCGGAACACACTGCCTGAAAGGGTGGTAGAGGCAGGAACCCTCACAACATTTAAGAGTATTTAGATGAGCACTTGAAACGCCGTAGCATACAAGACTACGGCCAAGTGCTGGAAAATGGGACTAGAATGGTTCGGCTTGATGGCCAGCACAGATACGATGGGCCAAAGGGCCTGTTTCTGTACTGTATAACTCTATGACTCTCTATGACTCCATGACTCTCTCTCCCCCTCTCTCTAATCTCCTCCCTCCCCTGCTGTCTCTCTCTCCCTCCCCACCGATCCTTCTCTCTCCCTCTCTCTCTCCTCTATCTCGCCCTCCTCTCTCTCTCCCTCTTACTCTGTCTCCCTCTCCCTCTCCAATCTCTCTCCCTTCCACCACTGTCCGTCCATCCCTCTCTTTCTCTCACTGTCCAGCCCTCTCTCGCTCGCTGTCCCTCCACCTCTCTCTTTCTCTCCCTCTCCCTCCCATCACTTCTTTACCCCACCCCTCTTCACTCTCCTCTCTCCTGCTGTCCTTCTCTCCTCTCTCACTGCTCCCTCTCTCTTTCTCTCTCTCCCCCTCTCCAATCTCTCTCTCTCTCCTGCTGTCCCTCTCTACTGTCTGATTCTCAGAATTCACAGAATCGTTACAGTACAGAAGGAGTCATTCGGCCCATCGTGTCCGCACTGTTTGTCTGAAAGAGCAACTCCCTCAGTTCCATTCCCCCGCCTTCTCCCTGTAACCCTGCACATTCTTCCTTCTCATATAACAGTCTAATTCCCTTTTGAATGTTTCAATTGAACCTGCCTCCACCACGTTCTCAGGCAGCACATTCCAGACCTTAACCACTCGCTGTGTGAAAAAGTTTTTCCCCATGTCACTTTTGCTTCTCTTACTAAATACTTTCAATCTGTGCCCTCTCGTTCTCGATCCTTTCACGAGTGGGAACAGTTTCTCTCTATTTACTCTGTCCAGACACCTCATGATTTTGAATACCTCCATCAAATCACCTCTCAGCCTTCTCTTCTCCAAGGAAAACAGTCCTAACTTCTCTAATCTATCTTCATAACTGAAATTCCTCATCCCTGGAACCATTCTCCTGAATCTTTTCTGTACTCTCTCCAATGCCTTCACATCTTTCCCAAGTGTGGTGCCCAGAACTGGACACAATACTCCAGTGAGGCTGAACTAGTGTTTTATACAAGTTCAACATAACTTCCTTACTCTTGTACTCTATGTCCTATTAATAAAGCCCAAGGTACAGTGTGCTTTATTAACGCTCTCTCAACCTGTTCTGCCACCTTTAATGTACCCTCACTTCCTCTCTCTTCTTGCTATCCTCTCTCACACTCTAATTCTCTTTGCTCTTGTTTCTAACTTTTCACCATTTAGGAAGTATCCTGTTCTATCAGCTGTTTTCAGGCTCAAAGAGATCCCTCACGTTTGCCTACATTGAAATCCATTTGCCAGTTTTTACCTGTCAGTTAATCTATCAGTGACGACTGTTTATTACACAGTATTTAAAGCACAGAAACAGGCCATTCAGCCCAGTCGGTCTGTGCTGCTGTTTCTGCACCTCTGAAGGCCCCTTGCACTCTATTTACTTCAGCTGTTAACCCTATCAACATATTCTTCTATTCCAGTCTGTCTCATGGATATCTCTCTGTAACTTTGCACTTCCATCTGCAGCGCTTACAACACAACTTATCCTTGTGTCATCAAAAAGCCCCAACATGCACTTTGCTATCACATCATGTGCCCTGTCTGTCTCCTGCAGTCTCTCTCCCCCAGTCTCTCTCTCTCTCACTGTCTCTCTCTCACTCCCCTGCCATAGTCCCTCTCCTGCAGTCTCTCTCCCCCAGTCTCCCTCTCTCTCACTGTCTCTCTCTCTCTCTCTCTATCTCTGATTATCTCTCTCCCTCCCTAGTCTCTCTCCTGCAGTCTCTCTCTCTCTCTCTCTCACTCACTCCCTCTCTCTCTCTCCCTCCCTGGTCTCTCTCCTGCAGTCTCTATCCCCAGTCTCTCTCTCTCTCTCTCTCACTATCTCTCTCTCTCTCTCTCTCTCCCTCCCTCGTCTCTCTCTCCCCCCAGTCTCTCTCTCTCACTGTCTCTCGATCTCTCTCTCTCTCTCTCCCCCTCCCTCATCTCTCTCCCCCAGTCACTCTCTCTCACTCTCACTATCTCTCACTGTCTCTCTCTCTCACTCTCTCTCTCTCCCTGGTCTCTCTCCTGCAGTCTCTCTCCCCCAGTCTCTCTCTCTCTCTCTCTCACTATCTCTCATTGTCCCTCCCTCGTCTCTCTCCCCCAGTCTCTCTCTCTCTCACTATCTCTCACTGTCTCTCTCTCACTCTCTCTCCCCAGTCTCTCTCCCCCAGTCTCTCTCACACACACTCTCACACACACTCTCACACACTCTCCCTCCTTCGTCTCACTCTCACTCACTCTCTCACTCTCTCACTCTCTCACTCTCTCACTCTCTCACTCTCTCACTCTCTCGTCTCTCTCCCCTAGTCTCTCTCTCTCTCCCACTCTCTCTCTCTCTCCACCCAATGCCCTGACCCCCAGCTGACTGCTGCTTAAATTACCCTGGAATGAGGAAGTACAGATGTGAATGAAGACGTAAACATGTTTTTTTTTTATCAGCTCACAGCAGATGCCAGCAGTGTGTCTTTGAAGAATTTCAGCAGCCGAGCAGAGGAAACAGTTTGGATGGGAACAGACTGTTTCCAGTGTTCAAGGGGTCAAGAACGAGAGACAGTCAAACAAAATTCGATGTAAGAGATTTTGAACGGCGAGACATCTGCAATACACACAGAGCCATGAGACTGTGGGAGGAAAATAAAGAAAGAAAGTACTTAGAACAGCACAGAAGGAGGCCATTCAGCCCATCGTGTTCGAACTGGCTCTCTGAAAGAGCAATTCCCTCAGTTCCATTCCCCACCTTCTCCCCATAACCCTGCACATTCTTCCCTTTTCAGATTATCCAATTCCCTTTTGAATGTTTCAGTTGAATCTGCCTCCACCACGTTCTCAGGCAGCACATTCCAAACCTTAACCACTCGCTGTGTGAAAAAGTTTTTCCCCATGTCACTTTTGCTTCTCTTACCAAATTCTTTAAATCTGTGCCCTCTCGTTCTCGATCCTTTCACGAGTGGGAACAATTTCTCTCTCTCTACTCTGTCCTAGACACCTCATGATTTTGAATACTTCTATCAAATCAACTCTCAGCCTTCTCTTCTCCAAGGAAAACAACCCTAACTTAAACTCATGTAGAGACATTAAACTCATATAGAGATACAGCACTGAAAGAGGCCCTTCAGCCCACCGAGTCAGTGCTGACCCGCAGTGGTTAGCACCGCAGCCTCACAGCTCCAGCGACCCGGGTTCAATTCTGGGTACTGCCTGTGTGGAGTTTGCAAGTTCTCCCTGTGTCTGCGTGGGTTTCCTCCGGGTGCTCCGGTTTCCTCCCACATGCCAAAGACTTGCAGGTTGATAGATTAATTGGCCATTATAAATTGCCCCTAGTGTAGGTAGGTGGTAGGGAAATATAGGGGACAGGTGAGGATGTGGTAGGAATATGGAATTAGTGTAAATGGGTGGTTGATGGTCGGCACAGACTCGGTGGGCAGAAGGGCCTGTTTCAGTGCTGTAGCTCGAAACTAAACTAAACACCCACTTATACTAATCCTACATTTAATCCATATTCCCTACTAAATCCCCACCATTCTCCTGGGGGCAATTTACAATGGCCAATTTACCCATCAACCTGTAAGTCTTTGGCTACAGGAGGAAACCGGAGCACCCGGAGGAAACACAAGCAATCACAGGGGGAACTTGCAAACTCCGCACAGGCAGTAGCCAGAATCGAACCCAAGTCGCTGGAGTTGTGAAGCTGCGGTGCTAACCACTGTGCCACCCCGGACTCCAGGCTCTCCACATATGTGAAGACCCTCATCCCTGACACCATTCCAGGAAATCTCCGCTGTGCCCACTCCAAGCTCTTGACATCCTTTCAAGAGTGAGGTGCCAGAACGGGACCCAATATTCCGCTGAAGCCTGATTGTGCTTCCGATATATTTCCCGGAGAGAGAATTTATATAGTGCCTATCACGACCTCAGCAAGTGCCAAAGGTTTTCCTTAAAGGGCAGTCACTGTTGAAGTGTGGGGAAATTCGGCAGCCAATCTGTGCACAGCAAGATCCCACACACAGCAATGTTACAAATGACTAGATCACCTCATTTTTCGTGATGTTCACTCAGGGATGAACATTAGCCTCAGGAGACTGAGAACTCCCTCCCGCTCTCCTTACGATAGTGGCCATGGGATCTTTTACATCCACCTGAGAGGACAGACAGGGACCTCGGTTTAATGTCTCACCCTGACAGACAGCATCTCCGACAGTGCGGCACCCCCTCAGTACTGACCCTCCGACAGTGCGGCACTCCCTCAGTACTGACCCTCCGACAGTGCGGCACTCCCTCAGTACTGACCCTCCGACAGTGCAGCACTCCCTCAGTACTGACCCTCCGACAGTGCGGCACTCCCCTCAGTACTGACCCCTCCGACAGTGCGGCACTCCCTCAGTACTGACCCTCCGACAGTGCGGCACTCCCTCAGTACTGACCCTCCGACAGTGCGGCACTCCCTCAGTACTGACCCTCCGACAGTGCGGCACTCCCTCAGTACTGACCCTCCGACAGTGCAGCACTCCCTCAGTACTGACCCTCCGACAGTGCAGCACTCCCTCACTACTGACCCTCCGACAGTGCGGCACTCCCTCAGTACTGACCCTCCGACAGTGCAGCACTCCCTCAGTACTGACCCTCCGACAGTGCGGCACTCCCTCAGTACTGACCCTCCGACAGTGCGGCACTCCCTCAGTACTGACCCTCCGACAGTGCGGCACTCCCTCAGTACTGACCCTCCGACAGTGCGGCACTCCCTCAGTACTGACCCTCCGACAGTGCGGCACTCCCTCAGTACTGACCCTCCGACAGTGCAGCACCCCCTCAGTACTGACCCTCCGACAGTGCAGCACTCCCTCAGTACTGACCTCTGACAGTGCGGCACTCCCTCAGGACTGACCCTCCGACAGTGCGGCACCCCCTCAGTACTGACCCTCCGACAGTGCAGCACCCCCTCAGTACTGACAGCAGGGGAAGTGTTGGCCTGGATTATGGAGCTCGAGTCTCGGAAATGAGTTCTCGTACCCCCTAACTGTGTGAGTCTGATTGCTGGGGTCTACCCCATCAGACCAGAACTGACACTGAATCCACGTTCTCTGTGCCTGTCCATTTAAATTATTCTCTGAAAACGAACAGATTTAACACTGGTTCTGGCCAGTACTTTCCTGGCCCCAAACTTTCCCAGGCACATGCTGTCTCGGCTGCTGAGACTCTAATCACCATCTGTGGGGAGCTAAAGCCTGAGAACTGGATCCTCCACCAGTTAGACAAAACAAGTCTAGTGAGAAGGGCCAAAGCAGCAACATGAAAATCCACTTTCACCCACAGTGGGCAGAGACAGGGACCTGGACTAGGGCTTGTCCAGCTCGGATTGGGGTCAGATGTTGACCTTTCACCCCCTCGGGTCAGGTCGAGTCCCAGGGAGAGGGCCCGAATGTCCCCTGTCTGTTACTCAGGGTGATCTGGGTGGGGCAGTGGGTCAGATTGTGTCTGCACACAACAGGAATGTCAGTGCTGATAACAATCCTTATTTTCACCGGGTTTTAGTGCTGGTTTTATATGACTTGAGCACATCAGCTGCATCAGCCACAAAATGTCCTGATCAGCATTCTGCAGGAGACATAAATACCACAGGAGCCCAACCCTGTTCTTATCAGACAGAGGCACAGAACTCAGGTTATACAGTAAACTAGAATTTCCCAACAGGCTAAACCTAACTTCACTCCCTCTCCCTCAAACCCTCCACATCCCACTGTCTGTCAAACCCTCCTTCTCCCACTGTCCATCAAACCTTGCACACCACACTGTCCCTCAAACCCTCCACACCCCACTGTCCCTCAAACCCTCCACATCCACTGTCCCTCAAACCCTCCGTATCCCACTGTCCCTCAAACCCTCCGTATCCCACTGTCCCTCAAACCCTCCGTATCCCACTGTCCCTCAAACCCTCCGTATCCCACTGTCCCTCAATCCCTCCGTATCCCACTGTCCCTCAATCCCTCCGTATCCCACTGTCCCTCAATCCCTCCACACCCCACTGTCCCTCAAACCCTCCACACCCCACTGTCCCTCAAACCCTCCGTATCCCACTGTCCCTCAAACCCTCCACACCCCACTGTCCCTCAAACCCTCCACACCCCACTGTCCCTCAAACCCTCCACACCCCACTGTCCCTCAAACCCTCCACACCCCACTGTCCCTCAAACCCTCCACACCCCACTGTCCCTCAAACCCTCCACACCCCACTGTCCCTCAAACCCTCCACACCCCACTGTCCCTCAAACCCTCCACACCCCACTGTCCCTCAAACCCTCCGTATCCCACTGTCCCTCAAACCCTCACTCTCCCACTGTCCCTCAAACCCTCACTCTCCCACTGTCCCTCAAACCCTCCTTATCCCACTGTCCCTCAAACCCTCCACACCCCACTGTCCCTCAAACCCTCCACACCCCACTGTCCCTCAAACCCTCCACACCCCACTGTCCCTCAAACCCTCCACACCCCACTGTCCCTCAAACCCTCCACACCCCACTGTCCCTCAAACCCTCCCTCTCCCACTGTCCCTCAAACCCTCCCTCTCCCACTGTCCCTCAAACCCTCCCTCTCCCACTGTCCCTCAAACCCTCCCTCTCCCACTGTCCCTCAAACCCTCCGTATCCCACTGTCCCTCAAACCCTCCGTATCCCACTGTCCCTCAAACCCTCCGTATCCCACTGTCCCTCAAACCCTCCGTATCCCACTGTCCCTCAAACCCTCCGTATCTCACTGTCCCTCAAACCCTCCGTATCCCACTGTCCCTCAAACCCTCCGTATCCCACTGTCCCTCAAACCCTCCACATCCCACTGTCCCTCAAACCCTCCACATCACACTGTCCCTCAAACCCTCCACATCCCACTGTCCCTCAAACCCTCCACACTCCACTGTCCCTCAAACCCTCCACACTCCACTGTCCCTCAAACCCTCCACACTCCACTGTCCCTCAAACCCTCCCTCTCCCACTGTCCCTCAAACCCTCCACACCCCACTGTCCCTCAAACCCTCCACACCCCACTGTCCCTCAAACCCTCCACACCCCACTGTCCCTCAAACCCTCCACACCCCACTGTCCCTCAAAACCTCTCTCTCCCTACCCTCAAACCCACCCTCCCCCTGTCCCTCAAACCCTCCGTATCCCACTGTCCCTCAAACCCTCCCACTCCCTCTCCCTCAAACCCTCCGTATCCCACTGTCCGTCAAAACCTCCCACTCCCTCTCCCTCAAACCCTCCGTATCCCACTGTCCCTCAAACCCTCCATATCCCACTGTCCCTCAAACCCTCCATATCCCACTGTCCCTCAAACCCTCCCTCTCCCTCAAACTATCCATATCCCACTGTCCCTCAAACCCTCCCTCTCCCTGTCCCTCAAACCCTCTGTATCCCACTGTCCCTCAAACTCTCCCTCTCCCTGTCCCTCAAACCCTCCCTCTCCCTTACCCTCAAACTCTCCCTCTCCCTGTCCCTCAAACTCTCCCTCTCCCTGACCCTCAAACACTCCCTCTCCCTCAAACTCTCCCTTTCCTTGTCCCTCAAACCCTCCGTATCCCTGACCCTCCAACTGTCCCTCTCCCTGTTCCTCAAACTCTCCGTATCCCACTGTCCCTCAAACCCTCCCTCTCCCTCAAACTATCCATATCCCACTGTCCCTCAAACCCTCCCTCTCCCTGTCCCTCAAACCCTCTGTATCCCACTGTACCTCAAACTCTCCCCCTCCCTGACCCTCAAACTCTTCCTCTCCCTGTCCCTAAAACCCTCCGTATCCCACTGTCCCTCAAACCCTCCGTATCCCACTGTCCCTCAAACTCTCCCTCTACCGGTCTCTCAAACTCTCCCTCTCCCTGACCCTCAAACTCTCCCTCTCCCTGACCCTCAAACCCTCCGTATCCCACTGTCCCTCAAACCCTCCGTATCCCACTGTCCCTCAAACTCTCCCTCTCCCGGTCTCTCAAACTCTCCCTTTCCTGGTCTCTCAAACTCTCCCTCTCCCTGACCCTCAAACTCTCCCTCTCCCAAACTCTCCCTCTCCCAAACTCTCCCTCTCCCAAACTCTCCCTCTCCCAAACTCTCCCTCCCCCGGTCTCCCAAACTCTCCCTCCCCCGGTCTCCCAAACTCTCCCTCCCCCGGTCTCCCAAACTCTCCCTCCCCCGGTCTCCCAAACTCTCCCTCCCCCGGTCTCCCAAACTCTCCCTCCCCCGGTCTCCCAAACTCTCCCTCCCCCGGTCTCCCAAACTCTCCCTCCCCCGGTCTCCCAAACTCTCCCTCCCCCGGTCTCCCAAACTCTCCCTCCCCCGGTCTCCCAAACTCTCCCTCCCCCGGTCTCCCAAACTCTCCCTCCCCCGGTCTCCCAAACTCTCCCTCCCCCGGTCTCCCAAAGCCTCCCTCTCCCGGTCTCTCAAAGCCTCCCTCTCCCAGTCTCTCAAAGCCTCCCTCTCCCAGTCTCTCAAAGCCTCCCTCTCCCAGTCTCTCAAAGCCTCCCTCTCCCAGTCTCTCAAAGCCTCCCTCTCCCAGTCTCTCAAACTCTCCCTCTCCCAGTCTCTCAAAGCCTCCCTCTCCCAGTCTCTCAAAGCCTCCCTCTCCCAGTCTCTCAAAGCCTCCCTCTCCCAGTCTCTCAAAGCCTCCCTCTCCCAGTCTCTCAAAGCCTCCCTCTCCCTGACCCTCAAATTCTCCATCTCTCTGTCCCTCAAACCCTCCCTATCCCACTGTCCCGCAAACCCTCCCTATCCCTATCCCTCAAGGTCTCCCTCCATATCCTTCACTCCCACCCTCTCCCTCCATATCCCTCACTCCCACCCTCTCCCGCCATATCCCTCACCCCCACCCTCTCCCTCCATATCCCTCACCCCCACCCTCTCCCTCCATATCCCTCACCCCCACCCTCTCCCTCCATATCCCTCACCCCCACCCTCTCCCTCCATATCCCTCACCCCCACCCTCTCCCTCCATATCCCTCACCCCCACCCTCTCCCTCCATATCCCTCACTCCCACCCTCTCCCTCCATATCCCTCACTCCCACCCACTCCCCCCATATCCCTCACTCCCACCCACTCCCTCCATATCTCCATATCCTTTACTCTCCACAAACCCACCTGTCACCATCACCCGTTCTATTCATCCTCTTCACTCTCCTTCTCCAACAATCTATTCCACCCCCGGATTCCCCCTGGAGTTACGGATTACGGCTTCTTTCTCCCGCGAAACTCCCCGCTCCCTCCATCTGACCTTTCATTCACTCACCACAAATAACACCTTCAATTTCTCCAGGAAAGAACCTCACAAACAGCCCCTAGTAATCTGGACTCACAGTGTGGGGTCCATTCTATATCAGAACTAGGAATTAGAGATGGCCATTCAGCCCCTCGAGACTGTCCCGCCATTCAATAAGATCATGGTTGATCATCTACCTCAACTCCCCACCTTCCCTCATTACCCCCGTATCCCTTAATCCTCAAAGATTCATCCACCTCAGTCTTGAACATAACAATGGACCATCCCCAGCTCCCTGGAGTACAGAATTCCAAAGATTCACAGCCATGAGTGGAGAAATTTCTCCTCATCTCAGTCCGAAATGTCCGATCCTTCATCCCGAGACCGTACCCCCAGGTTTTAGTGTCTACAGCCATGGGGGAACGTTCCCTCCGCATCTCAGAGATGGCTTCCCCCTGGTTAGGGAGGAGATGGTGTAACAGTTGGCCTCAGTACCATTAGACTAGGGCAGGAGGGGGATGTGTGGCGGAGTGGGATGTGGGGGCAACAGGAGGGAAGGGAAATAAAATCAGTCGGGTGCCCGTGCTCGTGGTGACTGGCCGGTAACTCCCGCCTGAACAGGGGTCTGTGGGTGTTGCTGTGATTTCCCCATTCCCGGAAATGGCCCGCTGGCCTGCGTTTAGTGGGAAGACCGTGGCGTAGTGGGGAACGTCGCTGAACTAGTTATCCAGAGGCCCAGGATAGTGCCCCAGGCACACGGGATCAAATTTCACCACATTGGAATTGAAAATCAGTCAATGCATAAAAATCTGGAATTGAAAGCGAGTCTCAGTAATGGTGCCATGAAACTGTCACCAGTTGTTGTAAAAACCCTAATGCCCTTCAGAGAGGGAAATCTGCCCTCCTTACCTGGTCTGGCCTACACGTGACTCCAGACCCACAGCAATGTGGTTGACTCTTAACTGCCCTCTGAAATGGCCTAGCAAGCCACTCAGTTGTCAAGGGCAGTTAGAGATGGGCAACAAATGCAGGCCTTGCCAGTGACGCACACATCCCATGAAATAATAACAAAAGGAATGGCGTTTTTTGGACCTTCAGGCATCCACTGGCAACAGTTAAGTCTCAGTGAACTCTTGCAGAGGCCAGCACAGGCACGAAAGACCGAATGGTCTTGTTCGATGCTATATCATTCAATGACTTTGGCCTTTATTACAAGGGGAATGGAGTATAAAAGTGTACAGGGCATTGGTGAGACCACACCAAGAGGACTGTGTACAGATTTGGTCACCTGACTTAAAGAGGGACAAACTTGCATTGAAAGCAGTTCAGAGAAGGTTCACTAGGCTGATTCCTGGGATGAGGGGTTTGTATTAAGAGGAAAGGTTGAGCAGGTTGGGTCTGTACTCTGGAGTTTCGAGGATTGAGAGCTGATCGGATTGAAACATATGATTCTGAGGGGGGTTGACAGGGTAGATACAGAGAGGGTGTTTCCCTTCATGGGGGAATCTAGAATTAGGCAGTAGAGTTTCAAATGAAGGAGTCTCCCATTTAAGATGGAGATGAGGAAGAATTTCATCTCTCAAATGGTCATTAGTGTTTGGAATTCTCTTCCCCAGCGAGCAGTGAGGCTGGGTCAGGAATATGTACAAGGCTGTGTTAGACAGATCTTTGATTGACAAGGGAGCCAAAGGTTATTTTATTTAGAGATACAGCACTGAAACAGGCCCTTCAGCCCACCGTGTCTGTGCCGACCATCAACCACCCCGCCCTCCAGCAGCACCCACCATCTCTCAACTCGAACCCCGCCCTCCAGCAGCACCCACCATCTCTCAACTCGAACCCCGCCCTCCAGCAGCACCCACCATCTCTCAACTCTAACCCCGCCCTCCAGCAGCACCCACCATCTCTCAACTCTAACCCCGTCCTCCAGCAGCACCCACCATCTCTCAACTCTAACCCCGCCCTCCAGCAGCACCCACCATCTCTCAACTCTAACCCCGTCCTCCAGCAGCACCCACCATCTCTCAACTCTAACCCCGCCCTCCAGCAGCACCCACCATCTCTCAACTCGAACCCCGCCCTCAAAAGCACCCACCATCTCTCAACTCGAACCCCGCCCTCCAGCAGCACCCACCACCTCTCAACTCGAACCCCGCCCTCCAGCAGCACCCACCATCTCTCAACTCGAACCCCGCCCTCCAGCAGCACCCACCATCTCTCAACTCTAACCCCGCCCTCCAGCAGCACCCACCATCTCTCAACTCTAACCCCATCCTCCAGCAGCACCCACCATCTCTCAACTCTAACCCCGCCCTCCAGCAGCACCCACCATCTCTCAACTCTAACCCCGTCCTCCAGCAGCACCCACCATCTCTCAACTCTAACCCCGCCCTCCAGCAGCACCCACCATCTCTCAACTCGAACCCCGCCCTCCAGCAGCACCCACCATCTCTCAACTCTAACCCCGCCCTCCAGCAGCACCCACCATCTCTCAACTCTAACCCTGTTCCAGCAGCACCCACCATCTCTCAACTCTAACCCCGCCCTCCAGCAGCACCCACCATCTCTCAACTCTAACACCGCCCTCCAGCAGCACCCACCATCTCTCAACTCTAACCCCGCCCTCCAGCAGCACCCACCATCTCTCAACTCTAACCCTGTTCCAGCAGCACCCACCATCTCTCAACTCTAACCCGCCCTCCAGCAGCACCCACCATCTCTCAATTCTAACCCTGTTCCAGCAGCACCCACCATCTCTCAACTCTAACCCCGCCCTCCAGCAGCACCCACCATCTCTCAACTCTAACACCGCCCTCCAGCAGCACCCACCATCTCTCAACTCGAACCCTGTCCTCCAGCAGCACCCACCATCTCTCAACTCTAACCCTATCCTCCAGCAGCACCCACCATCTCTCAACTCTAACCCCGCCCTCCAGCAGCACCCACCATCTCTCAACTCTAACCCCGCCCTCCAGCAGCACCCACCATCTCTCAACTCTAACCCGTCCTCCAGCAGCACCCACCATCTCTCAACTCTAACCCCGTCCTCCAGCAGCACCCACCATCTCTCAACTCTAACCCCGCCCTCCAGCAGCACCCACCATCTCTCAACTCTAACCCCGTCCTCCAGCAGCACCCACCATCTCTCAACTCTAACCCCGCCCTCCAGCAGCACCCACCATCTCTCAACTCTAACCCTGTCCTCCAGCAGCACCCACCATCTCTCAACTCTAACCCTATCCTCCAGCAGCACCCACCATCTCTCAACTCTAACCCCGCCGTCCAGCAGCACCCACCATCTCTCAACTCTAACCCTATCCTCCAGCAGCACCCACCATCTCTCAACTCTAACCCCGCTCTCCAGCAGCACCCACCATCTCTCAACTCTAACCCCGCCCTCCAGCAGCACCCACCATCTCTCAACTCTAACCCCGCCCTCCAGCAGCACCCACCATCTCTCAAAAACAAAAACTCATTTGGCAGTCTCACCTGCAGCATGTGTGGCAGAATCTGCCTCTTAAAGATTAGTCTTCACAGCATAAGGTAAAGCAAGGGAAGACACCTGACTGAAATGAATTGTTTGCTGTGCATCTGTCATCTTTCATAGTTGGAAAGATGCCAACTACTAATAAAGCCACTCAAAATTCTGTCAATCTCAATATTGAAATTTTCAATTGACTCTCCCAGTCTCAACAGCTTTTCAGGGGAGAGAGTTCCCCATTTCCACTCCCCTTTGTGTGAAGAGGTGCTTCCTGACAGCACCCCTGAATGGCCTTGCTCTAATTTTAATGTTATGCCCCTTGTTCTGGACTCCCCCCACCAGAGGAAATAGTTTCTCTCTATCTACCCTATCAAATCCGTTAATCATCTTAACCACCTCAATTAGATCACCCTTTAAACTTCTATATTCGAGAGAATACAAGTCTAGTCTGTGCAGTCTGTCATCATAATTCAACCCTTTCAGACTCTGAACTGCCCGCTGACGGGGCCCAGTGAGCTGGTGACTCAGCTTATTTCTCAAGGGGCAAGGGAACGGCAATGCCCACCTCCATCGGGAACGGCAATGCCCACCTCCATCGGGAACGGCAATGCCCACCTCCGTCAGAAAGACGTTTTTTATTTAACAAGCCGACAACCTGTCAGCATCCAGAGTCCAGTCCGAGTATCGTGAATCACATTATCATCTTGTCCTTTGAGGATAAGAAGAGGAGGAAGTCATTCAGCCCCTCTTCTGCTATTCACACTTGATTGGCACTTCAACCCCCTGCCCACACCCACACCCAGGTGGCCAGGTCACTGGGGAGAACTCCTGCCTGCCCCACGCTGGCACCTCTGTTGGCAACACTGGCAAAGTGGGCGTGTGCCGCTCTGGATTATGGGGCTCTAACCCATAACCCTGATGAGAGAGAGAAAGAGAGAGAGAGAGAGAGAGAGAGAGAGTGCTGTCCACTGACACATAAGCTGCTGAGGAGAATAATGCACAAGAGAGAGAGAGGGAGAGCGAGAGCGCGCGTGCTACAGACACAGGAAGTGAGAGTTCGTGAGAAAGCAGTTTAAAGAACACCACTAAGTGCAGATGTGTTGAGGGGAAGGGGAAGGGGAGGAAGTGAGAGCAGTCACATGGTATCTTCTGCAGTTCCACTTACATGACTTGTGACGGTAGACAAGGCCACCTTACCCAGTCCGTGTGGCCATCCCACTGAGCTCAGAGAAAGGGAACACTGGCTTCACCTAGAAGAGATATGGTGGATATAGATTAAGCAATAATGAGGGACAAGGTTCAGGGAGAGAGAGAGGGGGCGGAAGAGAAAGAAGGCTTCCTCAGCACATTAGGTGCACGTGAACTCATTAAATACTTGGCAGGGCTCAAGGAAGCCTCTCATTAACTCCGCAATTTGCAGATCCGACCTGGAGAGTCTTAAAGGGGCAGTGTCAGCTCGCCGATTCAGACCTTGCATGGAAAGGGGTGGGCTTGTGACGTGCAGGCGACAAATGCCCCATCCCTCCCGGGGTGGGACTGAGCCCCCCCCACACACATACATACACTCGCGTGCACGCACGCTCAGCTGTCCTGGGCTCACTTGAAGAATGAGCCAATCGGCTGAGGGCGGGGATCAGGGTGCAGGTTGGTACCTGTGAAATTCATGACTCAGTGAGGGTCACCATCTCATTGGGACAGAGGGAGAGAGCGGGAATGCTACGTAATGACTGTCAAAGGCAGAAATAAAAACAAACAATGTGCATTTCTCTAGCACCAGTAACATAACTAAATGCTGCAAGGAGCCTCACAGGGGCATCCGAAAATGAAATTTGACACTGAACCGCAGAAGGATACATCAATTCAGGTAACCAAAAACTTGATCAAAGAGATAGGGAGGGGTGTAGGGGTTGGAGGAGATTACAGAGATAGGGAGGGGTGTAGGGGTTGGAGGAGATTACAGAGATAGGGAGGGGTGTAGGGGCTGGAGGAGGTTACAGAGATAGGGAGGGGTGTAGGGGCTGGAGGAGGTTACAGAGATAGGGAGGAGTGTAGGGGCTGGAGGAGATTACAGAGATAGGGAGGGGTGTAGGGACTGGAGGTTATGACAGAGATAGGGAGGGTTGTAGGGGCTGGAGGAGATTACAGAGATAGGGAGGGGTGCAGGGGGTGGAGGAGATTACAGAGATAGGGAGGGGTGTAGGGGCTGGAGGGGATTACAGAGATAGGGAGGGGTGTAAGGGCTGGAGGAGGTGACAGAGATAGGGAGGAGTGTAGGGGCTGGAGAAGATTACAGAGATAGGGAGCAGTGTAGGGGCTGGAGGAGATTACAGAGATAGGGAGGGGTGTAGGGACTGGAGGAAATTACAGAGATAGGGAGGGGTGTAGGGACTGGAGGAGATTACAGTGATAGGGAGGGGTGTAGGGACTGGAGGAGATTACAGAAATAGGGAGGGGTGTAGGGGCTGGTGGAGATTACAGAGATAGGGAGGGGTGTAGGGGCTGGAGGAGGTTACAGAGATAGGGAGGGGTGTAGGGACTGGAGGAGATTACAGAGATAGGGAGGGGTGTAGGGACTGGAGGAGATTACAGAAATAGGGAGGGGTGTAGGGGCTGGAGGAGATTACAGAAATAGGGAGGGGTGTAGGGGCTGGAGGAGATTACAGAGATAGGGAGGGGTGTAGGGGCTGGAGGAGGTTACAGAGATAGGGAGGGGTGTAGGGGCTGGAAGAGATTACAGAGATAGGGAGGGATGTCGGGACTGGAGGAGATTACAGAGATAGGGAGGGGTATAAGCCTGGAGGAGTTTACAGAGATAGGGAGGGGTGCAGGGGGTGGAGGAGATTACAGAGATAGGGAGGGATGTCGGGACTGGAGGAGATTACAGAGATAGGGAGGGGTGCAGGGGGTGGAGGAGATTACAGAGATAGGGAGGGGTGTAGGGGCTGGAGGGGATTACAGAGATAGGGAGGGGTGTAAGGGCTGGAGGAGGTGACAGAGATAGGGAGGAGTGTAGGGGCTGGAGAAGATTACAGAGATAGGGAGCAGTGTAGGGGCTGGAGGAGATTACAGAGATAGGGAGGGGTGTAGGGACTGGAGGAAATTACAGAGATAGGGAGGGGTGTAGGGACTGGAGGAGATTACAGAGATAGGGAGGGGTGTAGGGACTGGAGGAGATTACAGAAATAGGGAGGGGTGTAGGGGCTGGTGGAGATTACAGAGATAGGGAGGGGTGTAGGGGCTGGAGGAGGTTACAGAGATAGGGAGGGGTGTAGGGAATGGAGGAGATTACAGAGATAGGGAGGGGTGTAGGGACTGGAGGAGATTACAGAAATAGGGAGGGGTGTAGGGGCTGGAGGAGATTACAGAAATAGGGAGGGGTGTAGGGGCTGGAGGAGATTACAGAGATAGGGAGGGGTGTAGGGGCTGGAGGAGGTTACAGAGATAGGGAGGGGTGTAGGGGCTGGAAGAGATTACAGAGATAGGGAGGGATGTCGGGACTGGAGGAGATTACAGAGATAGGGAGGGGTATAAGCCTGGAGGAGTTTACAGAGATAGGGAGGGGTGCAGGGGGTGGAGGAGATTACAGAGATAGGGAGGGATGTCGGGACTGGAGGAGATTACAGAGATAGGGAGGGGTATAAGCCTGGAGGAGTTTACAGAGATAGGGAGGGGTGCAGGGGGTGGAGGAGAATACAGAGCTAGGGAGGGGTGTAGGGGCTGGAGGAGATTACAGAGATAGGGAGGGGTGTAGACCTTGAGGAGATTACAGAGATAGGGAGGGGTGTAGGGGCTGGAGGAGATTACAGAGATAGGGCGGGGTGTAGGGGCTGGAGGAGATTACAGAGATAGGGAGGGGTGTAGGACTGGAGGAGATTACAGAGATAGGGAGGGGTGTAGGGGCTGGAGGAGATTACAGAGATAGGGAGGGGTGTAGACCTGGGGGAGATTACAGAGATAGGGAGGGGTGTAGGGGCTGGAGGAGATTACAGAGATAGGGAGGGGTGTAGGGGCTGGAGGAGATTACAGAGATAGGGAGGGGTGTAGGGGCTGGAGGAGATTATAGAGATCGGGAGGGGTGTAGGGGCTGGAGGAGATTACAGAGCTAGGGAGGGGTGTAGGGGCTGGAGGAGATTACAGAGATAGGGAGGGGTGTAGACCTGGAGGAGATTACAGAGATAGGGAGGGGTGTAGGGGCTGGAGGAGATTACAGAGATAGGGCGGGGTGTAGGGGCTGGAGGAGATTACAGAGATAGGGAGGGGTGTAGGACTGGAGGAGATTACAGAGATAGGGAGGGGTGTAGGGGCTGGAGGAGATTACAGAGATAGGGAGGGGTGTAGACCTGGGGGAGATTACAGAGATAGGGAGGGGTGTAGGGGCTGGAGGAGATTACAGAGATAGGGAGGGGTGTAGGGGCTGGAGGAGATTACAGAGCTAGGGAGGGGTGTAGGGGCTGGAGGAGATTACAGAGCTAGGGAGGGGTGTAGGGGCTGGAGGAGATTACAGAGATAGGGAGGGGTGTAGGGGCTGGAGGAGATTACAGAGATAGGGAGGGGTGTAGGGGCTGGAGGAGATTATAGAGATCGGGAGGGTTGTCGGGGCTGGAGGAGATTACAGAGCTAGGGAGGGGTGTAGGGGCTGGAGGAGATTACAGAGATAGGGAGGGGTGTAGACCTGGAGGAGATTACAGAGATAGGGAGGGGTGTAGGGGCTGGAGGAGATTACAGAGACAGGGCGGGGTGTAGGGGCTGGAGGAGGTTACAGAGATAGGGAGGGGTGTAGGACTGGAGGAGATTACAGAGATAGGGAGGTGTGTAGACCTGGGGGAGATTACAGAGTTAGGGAGGGGTGTAGGGGCTGGAGGAGATTACAGAGATAGGGAGGGGTGTAGGGGCTGGAGGAGATTACAGAGATAGGGAGGGGTGTTGGGGCTGGAGGAGATTATAGAGATCGGGAGGGGTGTAGGGGCTGGAGGAGATTACAGAGATAGGGAGGGGTGTAGGGGCTGGAGGAGATTACAGAGATAGGGAGGGGTGTAGGGGCTGGAGGAGATTACAGAGATAGGGAGGGGTGTAGGGGCTGGAGGAGATTACAGAGATAGGGAGGGGATGAGGCCATGGAGGGATTGGAAAACAAGGATGAGAATGTTAGTGTCGAGGTGTTGCTTGACCGGGAGTCAGTGTAGGTCAGTGAGCACAGGGGGTGATGGGGGAACGGGACTCCCTGTGAGTTAGAACACGGGCAGCAGAGTTTTGGATGATCTGAAGGTTTATGGAGGGTAGAATGTTTCTGCACAAACATCCCCAACAGCAAACAAATTTGATTCTTTCAAAATGTTAAGTCAGGTGGTTGAATCTTAACTGCCCTGTGAAATGGTCTCGCTTGCCTCTCAGTTGTCCAGGGTAATTAGGGATGGATAATAAACACTGACTTTGCCAGTGACGCCCACATCCCATCAAATAATTCAAGGAAGGAAAAGGAAGGCATGGATCGCAGTGGTCCTGACCTTCTGGATGTTCCTGTTTACCAGCCATGTCAATTTTCTGTTCGATGAGGCGATGCCTGCCAGGGCCGAATATCAAGCTGAGACCAAGGGGCCCAGCATGGGGAAAGTGAGGCACCAATCACCCAGGCCCCCACTCCCCGCCTGAGCCAGAGAGTGAGGGAGAGCACCTTGAAGTCTCCCTCGTCTTCTCTTTCAATCTGAACAGTCAAGCACTCAAGACAAGAATGAAAAACATCACAAGACTCTCGAGTGTTGACAACAGCACTGCAGAGTTGTTCGAGCTTTACAGAAGAGAACATTAAACTGCTCGACAATCATGCCTCATTCTCAAGCTGCACTTCTTAAAAGCGGAAAAGGCTTCTGATGACAGCTTTTCCTGTTTCCAAAACAAAAAAACAAATTATTTCACAAAAAGAAACTGGTAGCAGCAAACGATGGTGATAATTCTGGGCCAGAACATAATCGCGTTCAATACATTCCACTCACTGACAAAACAAAATGAGCTGAGAAAAATCATTTTAGACAACAAGGAAAGAAAGGGAGAGAGAAGTAAAACCAGAAGGTTTCTTTTACCTGTATTGTTCAGGTCTTTGACTCTTTGCTCACTGGGATTTCAGGGTGGTGCACACATTGAATGAACTAGCAGACTTGGCAGTGCATACTGACACGGGGCTCCCTCCCAAAACTCTCATGTGATTAGCCACAAGAAAAGTGCACGGCTAAGGGCTTTCATCAGCAACCCAGATAGAACATCCTACCGAACAAGTGATGTCAGCCATGCCCAGGGTAAGACTTGATCTCTCGCTCGCACTGAAAACCCGCAGTGTTTCCTCTCCTCCACACGTACACACAGATGTGCTGCGGTGGAACAAGCATCTCGAAAACTAGACTGAGCAAGTCAAAAACTGGAGCGAGCATCTCTAAACCTCTCTAAAACAGAGGGAGCAGTTCAAAATTAGAGGCTTGGTCTCCAAACTAGAGGGAGCGTCTCTAAATTTGAGGTGCATCTCTAAATTAGAGTGAGCATCGCTAAATTAGAGAGAGCGTCTCTAAACGACAAGGGGTGTCTCCAACCAAGAAAGAGTGTCTCTAAACTAGAGGGAGCATCTCTAAACTGGAGGGATCTTCTCTAACCTAGAGGGAGCTTCAATAAAGATGAGGGAGCATCTTGAAACTAGAGGGACCATCTCTCAAATAGATGAAACAGCTCAAAAATTAGAGGGAGCATCTCTGAACAACAGGGAGTGTCTCAAAACTAGAGGGAGCCAACTCTAAACCAGAGAGAGTGTCTACAAAGCACAGGGAAGATTTCTAAACTAGAGGGAGCATCTCAAAACTAGAGACAGCATCTCAAAATTTGAAGCAGCTTCTCTAAACTAGAGAGAGCATCTCTAAACGAGAAGCAGCGTCTGCAAACTAGAGAGAGCATCTCTAAACTAGAAGCAGTGTCTGTAAACTAGAGAGAGCATGTCTAAACTAGAAACAGAGTCTCTAAACGAGAGAGACTATCTCCAAACGAGAAGCAGCGTCTGTAAACTAGAGAGAGCATCTCGACAATTGAAGAAGTGTCTCTAAACGAGAGAGAGCATCTCGACAACTGAAGAAGTGTCTCTAAACTAGAGAGAGCATCTCTAAACTAGAAGCAGTGTCTCTAATCTAGAGAGAGCATCTCTAAACTAGAAGCAGTGTCTCTAATCTAGAGAGAGAATCTCTAAACTAGAAGCAGTGTCTCTAACCTGGAGAGAGCATCTCTAAACTAGAAGCAGTGTCTCTAATCTAGAGAGAGCATCTCTAAACTAGAAGCAGTGTCTCTAAACTAGAGAGAGCAACTCTAAACTAGAAGCAGTGTCTCTAACCGAGAGAGAGAATCTCTAAACTAGAAGCAGTGTCTCTAAACTAGAGAGAGAATCTCTAAACTAGAAGCAGTGTCTCTAAACTAGAGAGAGAATCTCTAAACTAGAAGCAGTGTCTCTAAACTAGAGAGAGCATCTCTAAACTAGAAGCAGTGTCTCTAATCTAGAGAGAGCATCTCTAAACTAGAAGCAGTGTCTCTAAACTAGAGAGAGAATCTCTAAACTAGAAGCAGTGTCTCTAACCTAGAGAGAGCATCTCTAAACTAGAAGCAGTGTCTCTAAACTAGAGAGAGCATCTCTAAACTAGAAGCAGTGTCTCTAAACTAGAGAGAGCATCTCTAAAATAGAAGCAGTGTCTGTAAACTAGAGAGAGCATCTCTAAACTAGAAGCAGTGTCTCTAAACTAGAGAGAGCCTCTCTAAACTAGAAGCAGTGCCTCTAATCTAGAGAGAGCTTCTCTAAACTAGAAGCAGTGTCTCTAAACTAGAGAGAGAATCTCTAAACTAGAAGCAGTGTCTCTAACCTCGAGAGAGCATCTCTAAACTAGAAGCAGTGTCTCTAAACTAGAGAGAGCATCTCTAAACTAGAAGCAGTGTCTCTAAACTAGAGAGAGCATTTCTAAACTAGAAGCAGTGTCTCTAAACTAGAGAGAGCATCTCTAAACTAGAAGCAGTGTCTTGAACCTCGAGAGAGCATCTCTAAACCAGAAGCAGTGTCTCTAACCTGGAGAGAGCATCTCCAAACTAGAAGCAGTGTCTCGAAACGAGAGAGAGCATCTCTAAACTAGAAGCAGTGTCTCTAACCTAGAGAGAGCAGCTCTAAACTAGAAGCAGTGTCTATAAACTAGAGAGAGCATCTCTAAACTAGAAGCAGTGTCTCTAAAGTAGAGAGAGCAGCCCTAAACTAGAAGCAGTGTCTCTAACCTAGAGAGAGCAGCTCTAAACTAGAAGCAGTGTCTCTAAACTACAGAGAGCATCTCTAAACTAGAAGCAGTGTCTCTAAACTAGAGAGAGCAGCTCTAAACTAGAAGCAGTGTCTCAAAACTAGAGAGAGCATCTCTAAACTAGAAGCAGTGTCTCTAACCTAGAGAGAGCAGTTCTAAACTAGAAGCAGTGTCTCTAAACTAGAGAGAGCATCTCTAAACTAGAAGCAGTGTCTCTAAACTAGAGAGAGCATCTCTAAACTAGAAACAGTGTCTCTAATCTAGAGAGAGCATCTCTAAACTAGAAGCCGTGTCTCTAACCTGGAGAGAGCATCTCCAAACTAGAAGCAGTGTCTCTAAACGAGAGAGAGCATCTCTAAACTAGAAGCAGTGTCTCTAAACTAGAGAGAGCAGCTCTAAACTAGAAGCAGTGTCTCTAAACTAGAGAGAGCATCTCTAAACTAGAAGCAGTGTCTCTAAAGTAGAGAGAGCAGCCCTAAACTAGAAGCAGTGTCTCTAACCTAGAGAGAGCAGCTCTAAACTAGAAGCAGTGTCTCTAAACTAGAGAGAGCATCTCTAAACTAGAAGCAGTGTCTCTAAACTAGAGAGAGCAGCACTAAACTAGAAGCAGTGTCTCAAAACTAGAGAGAGCATCTCTAAACTAGAAGCAGTGTCTCTAACCTAGAGAGAGCAGTTCTAAACTAGAAGCAGTGTCTTTAAACTAGAGAGAGCATCTCTAAATTAGAAGCAGTGTCTCTAACCTAGAGAGAGCAGCTCTAAACTAGAAGCAGTGTCTCTAACCTAGAGAGAGCATCACTAAACTAGAAGCAGTGTCTCTAAACTAGAGAGAGCATCTCTAAACTAGAAGCAGTGTCTCTAAACTAGAGAGAGCATTTCTAAACTAGAAGCAGTGTCTCTAAACTAGAGAGAGCATCTCTAAACTAGAAGCAGTGTCTTTAACCTAGAGAGAGCATCTCTAAACCAGAAGCAGTGTCTCTAACCTGGAGAGAGCATCTCCAAACTAGAAGCAGTGTCTCTAAACGAGAGAGAGCATCTCTAAACTAGAAGCAGTGTCTCTAACCTAGAGAGAGCAGCTCTAAACTAGAAGCAGTGTCTCTAAACTAGAGAGAGCATCTCTAAACTAGAAGCAGTGTCTCTAAACGAGAGAGAGCATCTCTAAACTAGAAGCAGTGTCTCTAAAGTAGAGAGAGCAGCTCTAAACTAGAAGCAGTGTCTCTAACCTAGAGAGAGCAGCTCTAAACTAGAAGCAGTGTCATTAACCAAGAGAGAGCATCTCTAAACCAGAAACAGTGTCTCTAACCTGGAGAGAGCATCTCCAAACTAGAAGCAGTGTCTCTAAACGAGAGAGAGCATCTCTAAACTAGAAGCAGTGTCTCTAACCTAGAGAGCGCAGCTGTAAACTAGAAGCAGTGTCTCTAAACTAGAGAGAGCATCTCTAAACTAGAAGCAGTGTCTCTAAAGTAGAGAGAGCAGCTCTAAACTAGAAGCAGTGTCTCTAACCTAGAGAGAGCAGCTCTAAACTAGAAGCAGTGTCTCTAAACTAGAGAGAGCATCTCTAAACTAGAAGCAGTGTCTCTAACCTAGAGAGAGCAGCTCTAAACTAGAAGCATTGTCTCTAAACTAGAGAGAGATTCTCTAAACTAGAAGCAGTGTCTCTAATCTAGAGAGAGCATCTCTAAACTAGAAGCAGTGTCTCTAACCTAGACAGAGCATCTCTAAGCTAGAAGCTGTGTCTCTAAACTAGAGAGAGCATCTCTAAACTAGAAGCAGTGTCTCTAACCTAGAGAGAGCATCACTAAACTAGAAGCAGTGTCTCTAAACTAGAGAGAGCATCTCTAAACTAGAAGCAGTGTCTCTAAACTAGAGAGAGCATTTCTAAACTAGAAGCAGTGTCTCTAAACTAGAGAGAAATTCTCTAAACTAGAAGCAGTGTCTTTAACCTAGAGAGAGCATCTCTAAACCAGAAGCAGTGTCTCTAACCTGGAGAGAGCATCTCCAAACTAGAAGCAGTGTCTCTAAACGAGAGAGAGCATCTCTAAACTAGAAGCAGTGTCTCTAACCTAGAGAGAGCAGCTCTAAACTAGAAGCAGTGTCTCTAAACTAGAGAGAGCATCTCTAAACTAGAAGCAGTGTCTCTAAAGTAGAGAGAGCAGCTCTAAACTAGAAGCAGTGTCTCTAACCTAGAGAGAGCAGCTCTAAACTAGAAGCAGTGTCTCTAAACTAGAGAGAGCATCTCTAAACTAGAAGCAGTGTCTCTAACCTAGAGAGAGCAGCTCTAAACTAGAAGCAGTGTCTCTAAACTAGAGAGAGCATCTCTAAACTAGAAACAGTGTCTCTAATCTAGAGAGAGCATCTCTAAACTAGAAGCAGTGTCTCTAACCTAGAGAGAGCATCTCTAAGCTAGAAGCAGTGTCTCTAAACTAGAGAGAGCATCTCTAAACTAGAAGCAGTGTCTCTAACCTAGAGAGAGCACCTCTAAACTAGAAGCTGTGTCTCTAACCTAGAGAGAGCATCTCTAAACTAGAATGAGTGTCTCTAACCTGGAGAGAGCATCTCTAAACTAGAAGCAGCGTCTCTAAACTAGAGAGAGCATCTCTAATCTAGAAGCAGTGTCTCTAACCTAGAGAGAGCATCTCTAAAATAGAAGCAGAGTCTCTAACCTAGAGAGAGCAGCTCTAAACTAGAAACACTGTCTTTAAACTAGAGAGAGCATCTCTAAACTAGAAGCAGTGTCTCTAAACTAGAAAGAGCATCTCTAAACTAGAAACACTGTCTTTAAACTAGAGAGAGCATCTCTAAACTAGAAGCAGTGTCTCTAAACTAGAGAGAGCATCTCTAAACTAGAAGCAGTGTCTCTAAACTAGAGAGAGCATCTCTAAAATAGAAGCAGTGTCTCTAATCTAGACAGAGCATCTCTAAACTAGAAGCAGTGTCTCTAACCTAGAGAGAGCAGCTCTAAACTAGAAGCAGTGTCTCTAAACTAGAAAGAGCATCTCTAAACTAGAAACACTGTCTTTAAACTAGAGAGAGCATCTCTAAACTAGAAGCAGTGTCTCTAAACTAGAAAGAGCATCTCTAAACCAGAAACACTGTCTTTAAACTAGAGAGAGCATCTCTAAACTAGAAGCAGTGTCTCTAAACTAGAGAGAGCATCTCTAAACTAGAAGCAGTGTCTCTAAACTAGAGAGAGCATTTCTAAACTAGAAGCAGTGTCTCTAAACTAGAGAGAGCATCTCTAAGCTAGAAGCAGTGTCTCTAATCTAGAGAGAGCATCTCTAAACGAGAAGCAGTGTCTCTAATCTAGAGAGAGCATCTCTAAACTAGAAGCAATGTCTCTAAACTAGAGAGAGCGTCTCTAAACTAGAAGCAGTGTCACTAAACTAGAGAGAGCATCTCTAAACTAGAAGCAGTGTCTCTAAACTAGAGAGAGCATTTCTAAACTAGAAGCAGTGTCTCTAAACTAGAGAGAGCATCTCTAAGCTAGAAGCAGTGTCTCTAATCTAGAGAGAGCATCTCTAAACTAGAAGCAGTGTCTCTAATCTAGAGAGAGCAGTTCTAAACTAGAAGCAGTGTCTCTAATCTAGAGAGAGCATCTCTAAACTAGAAGCAGTTTCTCTAATCCAGAGAGAGCATCTCTAAACTAGAAACAGTGTCTCTAATCTAGAAAGAGCATCTCTAAACTAGAAGCAGTGTCTCTAAACTAGAGAGAGCATCTCTAAACTAGAAGCAGCGTCTCTAAACTAGAGAGAGCATCGGTAAACTAGAAGCAGTGTGTCTAAATTAGAGAGAGCTTCGCTAAACTAGAAGCAGTGTCTCTAATCTAGAGGGAGCATCTCTAAACTAGAAGCAATGTCTCTAAATTAGAGAGAGCATCTCTAAACTAGAAGCAGTGTCTCTAAACTAGAGAGAGCATCTCTAACCTAGAAGCAGTGTCTCTAAACTAGAGAGAGCATCGCTAAACTTGAAGCAGTGTCTCTAAACTAGAGAGAGCATCTCTAAACTAGAAGCAGTGTCTCTAATCTAGAGAGAGCAGCTCTAAACTAGAAGCAGTGTCTCTAATCTAGAGAGAGCATCTCTAAACTAGAAGCAGTGTCACTAAACTAGAGAGAGCATCTCTAAACTAGAAGCAGTGTCTCTAAACTAGAGAGAGCATCTCTAAACTAGAAGCAGTGTCTCTAAACTAGAGAGAGCATCTCTAAACTAGAAGCAGTGTCTCTATTCTAGAAAGAGCATCTCTAAACTAGAAGCAGTGTCTCTAAACTAGAGAGAGCATCTCTAATCTCGAAGCAGCGTCTCAAGACTAGAGAGAGCATCTCTAATCTAGAAGCAATGTCTCTAAACTAGAGAGAGCATCTCTAAACTAGAAGCAGTGTCTCTAAACTAGAGAGAGCCTCTCTAATCTAGAAGCAGTGTCTCACAACTAGAGGGAGCATCTCTAAACTAGAAGCAGCGTCTCTAAACTAGAGAGAGCATCTCTAAACTAGAAGCAGTGTCTCTAAACTAGAGAGAGCATCTCTTAACGAGAAGCAGTGTCTCTAATCTAGAGAGAGCATCTTTAAACTAGAAGCAGTGTCTCTAAACTAGAGAGAGCATCTCTAAGCTAGAAGCAGTGTCTCTAATCTAGAGAGAGCATCTCTAAACTAGAAGCAGTGTCTCTAATCTAGAGAGAGCATCTCTAAACTAGAAGCAATGTCTCTAAACTAGAGAGAGCATCTCTAAACGAGAAGCAGTGTCTCTAAACTAGAGAGAGCATCTCTAACCTACAAGCAGTGTCTCTAAACTAGAGAGAGCATCGCTAAACTTGAAGCAGTGTCTCTAAACTAGAGAGAGCATCTCTAAACTAGAAGCAGTGTCTCTAATCTAGAGAGAGCATCTCTAAACTAGAAGCAGTGTCTCTAATCTAGAGAGAGCATCTCTAAACTAGAAGCAGTTTGTCTCTAATCTAGAGAGAGCATCTCTAAACTAGAAGCAGTGTCTCTAACCTAGAAAGAGCATCTCTAAGCTAGAAGCAACGTCTCTAAACTAGAGAGAGCATCTCTAAACTAGAAGCCTTGTCCCTAAACTAGAGAGAGCATCGCTAAACTTGAAGCAGTGTCTCTAAACTAGAGAGAGCATCTCTAAACTAGAAGCAGTGTCTCTAAACTCGAGAGAGCATCTCTAAAATAGAAGCAGTGTCTCTAAACTAGAGAGAGCATCTCTAACCTAGAAGCAGTGTCTCTAAACTAGAGAGAGCATCTCTAACTTAGAAGCAGTGTCTCTAAACTAGAGAGAGCATCTCTAAACTAGAAGCAGTGTCTCTAAACTAGAGAGAGAATCTCTAAACTAGAAGCAGTGTCTCTAATCTAGAGAGAGCATCTCTAAACTAGAAGCAGTGTCTCTAATCTAGAGAGAGCATCTCTAAACTAGAAGCAGTGTCTCTAATCTAGAGAGAGCATCTCTAAACTAGAAGCAGTGTCTCTAATCTAGAAAGAGCATCTCTAAACTAGAAGCAGTGTCTCTAATCTAGAAAGAGCATCTCTAAACTAGAAGCAGTGTCTCTAATCTAGAGAGAGCATCTCTAAACTAGAAGCAGTGTCTCTAATCTAGAGAGAGCATCTCTAAACTAGAAGCAGTGTCTCTAAACTAGAGTGAGCATCTCTAAACTAGAAGCAGCGTCTCTAACCTAGAGAGAGCATCGCTAAACTAGAAGCTGTGTCTCTAAACTAGAGAGAGCCTCGCTAAACTAGAAGCAGTGTCTCTAAACTAGAGAGAGCATCTCTAAACTAGAAGCAGTGTCCCTAAACTAGAGAGAGCATCGCTAAACTAGAAGCAGTGTCTCTAAACTAGAGAGAGCATCTCTAAACTCGAAGCAGTGTCTCTAAACTAGAGAGAGCATCTCTAAAATAGAAGCAGTGTCTCTAAACTAGAGAGAGCATCTCTAAACTAGAAGCAGTGTCTCTAAACTAGAGAGAGCTTCGCTAAACGAGAAGCAGTGTCTCTAAACTAGAGAGAGCATGGCTAAACTAGAAGCAGTGTCTCTAAACTAGAGAGAGCATCTCTAAAATAGAAGCAGTGTCTCTAAACTAGAGAGAGCATCTCTAAACAAGAAGCAGTGTCTCTAAACTAGAGAGTGCATCTCTAAAATAGAAGCAGTGTCTCTAAACTAGAGAGAGCATCTCTGAACTAGAAGCAGTGTCTCTAAACTAGGGAGAGCATCTCTTAACTAGAAGCAGTGTCTCTAATCTAGAGAGAGCATGTCTAAACTAGAAGCAGCGTCTCTAAACTAGAGAGATCATCTCTAAACTAGAAGCAGTGTCTCTAAACTGGAGAGAGCATCTCTAAACTAGAAGCAGTGTCTCTAAACTAGAGAGAGCATCTCTAAACTAGAAGCAGTGTCTCTAATCTAGAGAGAGCATCTCGAACCTAGAAGCAGTGTCTCTAAACTAGAGAGAGCATCTCTAAACTAGAAGCAGTGTCTCTAATCTAGAGAGAGCATCTCTAAACTAGAAGCAGTGTCTCTAAACTAGAGAGAGCATCTCTAAACTAGAAGCAGTGTCTCTAATCTAGAGAGAGCATCTCTAAACTAGAAGCAATGTCTCTAAATTAGAGAGAGCATCTCTAAACTAGAAGCAGTGTCTCTAAACTAGAGAGAGCATCTCTAACCTAGAAGCAGTGTCTCTAAACTAGAGAGTGCATCGCTAAACTTGAAGCAGTGTCTCTAAACTAGAGAGAGCATCTCTAAACTAGAAGCAGTGTCTCTAATCCAGAGAGAGCAACTCTAAACTAGAAGCAGTGACTCTAATCTAGAGAGAGCATCTCTAAACTAGAAGCAGTTTCTCTAATCCAGAGAGAGCATCTCAAAACTAGAAGCAGTGTCTCTAATCTAGAAAGAGCATCTCTAAACTAGAAGCAGTGTCTCTAAACTAGAGAGAGCATCTCTAAAGTAGAAGCAGCGTCTCTAAACTAGAGAGAGCATCGGTAAACTAGAAGCAGTGTGTCTAAATTAGAGAGAGCTTCGCTAAACTAGAAGCAGTGTCTCTAATCTAGAGAGAGCATCTCTGAACTAGAAGCAATGTCTCTAAATTAGAGAGAGCATCTCTAAACTAGAAGCAGTGTCTCTAATCTAGAGAGAGCATCTCTAAACTAGAATCAGTGTCTCTAAACTAGAGAGAGCATCACTAAACTAGAAGCAGCGTCTCTAAACTAGAGAGAGCATCTCTAAACTAGAAGCAGTGTCTCTAAACTAGAGAGAGCATCTCTTAACTAGAAACAGTGTCTCCAAACTAGAGAGATCATCTCTAACCTACAAGCAGTGTCTCTAAACTTGAGAGAGCATCGCTAAACTTGAAGCAGTGTCTCTAATCTAGAGAGAGCATCTCTAAACTAGAAGCAATGTCTCTAAACTAGAGAGAGCATCTCTAAACTAGAAGCAGTGTCTCTAATCTAGAGAGAGCATCTCTAAACTAGAAGCAATGTCTCTAAACTAGAGAGAGCATCACTAAACTAGAAGCAGTGTCTCTAATCTAGAGAGAGCATCTCTAAACTAGAAGCAATGTCTCTAAACTAGAGAGAGCATCTCTAAACTAGAAGCAGTGTCTCCAAACTAGAGAGATCATCTCTAACCTACAAGCAGTGTCTCTAAACTTGAGAGAGCATCGCTAAACTTGAAGCAGTGTCTCTAAACTAGAGAGAGCATCTCTAAACTAGAAGCAGTGTCTCTAATCTAGAGAGAGCATCTCTAAACTAGAAGCAGTGTCTCTAATCTAGAGAGAGCATCTCTAAACTAGAAGCAGTGTCTCTAATCTAGAAAAAGCATCTCTAAACTAGAAGCAGCGTCTCTAAACTAGAGAGAGCATCTCTAAACTAGAAGCAGTGTCTCTAAACTAGAGAGAGCATCTCTAACCTAGAAGCAGTGTCTCTAAACTAGAGAGAGCATCTCTAACTTAGAAGCAGTGTCTCTAAACTAGAGAGAGCATCTCTAAACTAGAAGCAGTGTCTCTAAACTAGAGAGAGAATCTCTAAACTAGAAGCAGTGTCTCTAATCTAGAGAGAGCATCTCTAAACTAGAAGCAGTGTCCCTAAACTAGAGAGAGCATCGCTAAACTAGAAGCAGTGTCTCTAAACTAGAGAGAGCATCTCTAAACTCGAAGCAGTGTCTCTAAACTAGAGAGAGCATCTCTAAAATAGAAGCAGTGTCTCTAAACTAGAGAGAGCATCTCTAAACTAGAAGCAGTGTATCTAAACTAGAGAGAGCTTCGCTAAACTAGAAGCAGTGTCTCTAAACTAGAGAGAGCATCTCTAAACTAGAAGCCTTGTCCCTAAACTAGAGAGAGCATCGCTAAACTTGAAGCAGTGTCTCTAAACTAGAGAGAGCATCTCTAAACTAGAAGCAGTGTCTCTAAACTAGAGAGAGCATCTCTAAAATAGAAGCAGTGTCTCTAAACTAGAGAGAGCATCTCTAAACTAGAAGCAGTGTCTCTAAACTAGAGAGTGCATCTCTAAACTAGAAGCAGTGTCTCTAAACTAGAGAGAGAATCTCTAAACTAGAAGCAGTGTCTCTAATCTAGAGAGAGCATCTCTAAACTAGAAGCAGTGTCTCTAATCTAGAGAGAGCATCTCTAAACTAGAAGCAGTGTCTCTAATCTAGAGAGAGCATCTCTAAACTAGAAGCAGTGTCTCTAATCTAGAGAGAGCATCTCTAAACTAGAAGCAGTGTCTCTAATCTAGAGAGAGCATCTCTAAACTAGAAGCAGTGTCTCTAATCTAGAAAGAGCATCTCTAAACTAGAAGCAGTGTCTCTAATCTAGAGAGAGCATCTCTAAAGTAGAAGCAGTGTCTCTAATCTAGAGAGAGCATCTCTAAACTAGAAGCAGTGTCTCTAAACTAGAGTGAGCATCTCTAAACTAGAAGCAGCGTCTCTAACCTAGAGAGAGCATCGCTAAACTAGAAGCTGTGTCTCTAAACTAGAGAGAGCCTCGCTAAACTAGAAGCAGTGTCTCTAAACTAGAGAGAGCATCTCTAAACTAGAAGCAGTGTCCCTAAACTAGAGAGAGCATCGCTAAACTAGAAGCAGTGTCTCTAAACTAGAGAGAGCATCTCTAAACTCGAAGCAGTGTCTCTAAACTAGAGAGAGCATCTCTAAAATAGAAGCAGTGTCTCTAAACTAGAGAGAGCATCTCTAAACTAGAAGCAGTGTATCTAAACTAGAGAGAGCTTCGCTAAACTAGAAGCAGTGTCTCTAAACTAGAGAGAGCATCTCTAAACTAGAAGCCTTGTCCCTAAACTAGAGAGAGCATCGCTAAACTTGAAGCAGTGTCTCTAAACTAGAGAGAGCATCTCTAAACTAGAAGCAGTGTCTCTAAACTAGAGAGAGCATCTCTAAAATAGAAGCAGTGTCTCTAAACTAGAGAGAGCATCTCTAAACTAGAAGCAGTGTCTCTAAACTAGAGAGTGCATCTCTAAAATAGAAGCAGTGTCTCTAAACTAGAGAGAGCATCTCTAAACTAGAAGCAGTGTCTCTAAACTAGGGAGAGCATCTCTTAACTAGAAGCAGTGTCTCTAATCTAGAGAGAGCATGTCTAAACTAGAAGCAGCGTCTCTAAACTAGAGAGATCATCTCTAAACTAGAAGCAGTGTCTCTAAACTGGAGAGAGCATCTCTAAACTAGAAGCAGTGTCTCTAAACTAGAGAGAGCATCTCTAAACTAGAAGCAGTGTCTCTAATCTAGAGAGAGCATCTCGAACCTAGAAGCAGTGTCTCTAAACTAGAGAGAGCATCTCTAAACTAGAAGCAGTGTCTCTAATCTAGAGAGAGCATCTCTAAACTAGAAGCAGTGTCTCTAAACTAGAGAGAGCATCTCTAAACTAGAAGCAGTGTCTCTAATCTAGAGAGAGCATCTCTAAACTAGAAGCAATGTCTCTAAATTAGAGAGAGCATCTCTAAACTAGAAGCAGTGTCTCTAAACTAGAGAGAGCATCTCTAACCTAGAAGCAGTGTCTCTAAACAAGAGAGTGCATCGCTAAACTTGAAGCAGTGTCTCTAAACTAGAGAGAGCATCTCTAAACTAGAAGCAGTGTCTCTAATCCAGAGAGAGCAGCTCTAAACTAGAAGCAGTGTCTCTAATCTAGAGAGAGCATCTCTAAACTAGAAGCAGTTTCTCTAATCCAGAGAGAGCATCTCTAAACTAGAAGCAGTGTCTCTAATCTAGAAAGAGCATCTCTAAACTAGAAGCAGTGTCTCTAAACTAGAGAGAGCATCTCTAAACTAGAAGCAGTGTCTCTAAACTAGAGAGAGCATCGGTAAACTAGAAGCAGTGTGTCTAAATTAGAGAGAGCTTCGCTAAACTAGAAGCAGTGTCTCTAATCTAGAGAGAGCATCTCTAAACTAGAAGCCATGTCTCTAAATTAGAGAGAGCATCTCTAAACTAGAAGCAGTGTCTCTAAACTAGAGAGAGCATCTCTAACCTAGAAGCAGTGTCTCTAAACTAGAGAGTGCATCGCTAAACTTGAAGCAGTGTCTCTAAACTAGAGAGAGCATCTCTAAACTAGAAGCAGTGTCTCTAATCTAGAGAGAGCATCTCTAAACTAGAAGCAGTGTCTCTAATCTAGAGAGAGCATCTCTAAACTAGAAGCAGTGTCTCTAAACTAGAGAGAGCATCTCTAAACTAGAAGCAGTGTCTCTAAACTAGAGAGAGCATCTCTAAACTAGAAGCAGTGTCTCTAAACTAGAGAGAGCATCTCTAAACTAGAAGCAGTGTCTCTAATCTAGAAAGAGCATCTCTAAACTAGAAGCAGTGTCTCTAAACTAGAGAGAGCATCTCTAATCTCGAAGCAGCGTCTCAAGGCTAGAGAGAGCATCTCTAATCTAGAAGCAATGTCTCTAAACTAGTGTGAGCATCTCTAAACTAGAAGCAGTGTCTCTAAACTAGAGAGAGCCTCTCTAATCTAGAAGCAGTGTCTCAAAACTAGAGAGAGCATCACTAAACTAGAAGCAGCGTCTCTAAACTAGAGAGAGCATCTCTATACTAGAAGCAGTGTCTCTAAACTAGAGAGAGCATCTCTTAACGAGAAGCAGTGTCTCTAATCTGGAGAGAGCATCTTTAAACTAGAAGCAGTGTCTCTATACTAGAGAGAGCATCTCTAAGCTAGAAGCAGTGTCTCTAATCTAGAGAGAGCATCTCGAAACTAGAAGCAGTGTCTCTAATCTAGAGAGAGCATCTCTAAACTAGAAGCAATGTCTCTAAACTAGAGAGAGCATCTCTAAACTAGAAGCAGTGTCTCTAAACTAGAGAGAGCATCTCTAACCTACAAGCAGTGTCTCTAAACTAGAGAGAGAGTCGCTAAACTTGAAGCAGTGTCTCTAAACTAGAGAGAGCATCTCTAAACTAGAAGCAGTGTCTCTAATCTAGGGAGAGCATCTCTAAACTAGAAGCAGTGTCTCTAATCTAGAGAGAGCATCTCTAAACTAGAAGCAGTTTGTCTCTAATCTAGAGAGAGCATCTCTAAACTAGAAGCAGTGTCTCTAATCTAGAAAGAGCATCTCTAAACTAGAAGCAGCGTCTCTAAACTAGAGAGAGCATCTCTAAACTAGAAGCAGTGTCTCTAAACTAGAGAGAGCATCGCTAACCTAGAAGCAGTGTCTCTAAACTAGAGAGAGCATCTCTAACTTAGAAGCAGTGTCTCTAAACTAGAGAGAGCATCTCTAAACTAGAAGCAGTGTCTCTAAACTAGAGGGAGAATCTCTAAACTAGAAGCAGTGTCTCTGATCTAGAGAGAGCATCTCTAAACTAGAAGCAGTGTCTCTAATCTAGAGAGAGCATCTCTAAACTAGAAGCAGTGTCTCTAATCTAGAGAGAGCATCTCTAAACTAGAAGCAGTGTCTCTAATCTAGAAAGAGCATCTCTAAACTAGAAGCAGTGTCTCTAATCTAGAGAGAGCATCTCTAAACTAGAAGCAGTGTCTCTAATCTAGAAAGAGCATCTCTAAACTAGAAGCAGTGTCTCTAATCTAGAGAGAGCATCTCTAAACTAGAAGCAGTGTCTCTAATCTAGAGAGAGCATCTCTAAACTAGAAGCAGTGTCTCTAAACTAGAGTGAGCATCTCTAAACTAGAAGCAGCGTCTCTAACCTAGAGAGAGCATCGCTGAACTAGAAGCTGTGTCTCTAAACTAGAGAGAGCCTCGCTAAACTAGAAGCAGTGTCTCTAAACTAGAGAGAGCATCTCTAAACTAGAAGCAGTGTCCCTAAACTAGAGAGAGCATCGCTAAACTAGAAGCAGTGTCTCTAAACTAGAGAGAGCATCTCTAAACTAGAAGCAGTGTCTCTAAACTAGAGAGAGCGTCTCTAAAATAGAAGCAGTGTCTCTAAACTAGAGAGAGCATCTCTAAACTAGAAGCAGTGACTCTAAACTAGAGAGTGCTTCGCTAAACTAGAAGCAGTGTCTCTAAACTAGAAAGAGCATCTCTAAACTAGAAGCAGTGTCCCTAAACTAGAGAGAGCATCGCTAAACTTGAAGCAGTGTCTCTAAACTAGAGAGAGCATCTCTAAACTAGAAGCAGTGTCTCTAAACTAGAGAGAGCATCTCTAAAATAGAAGCAGTGTCTCTAAACTAGAGAGAGCATCTCTAAACTAGAAGCAGTGTCTCTAAACTAGAGAGTGCATCTCTAAAATAGAAGCAGTGTCTCTAAACTAGAGAGAGCATCTCTAAACTAGAAGCAGTGTCTCTAAACTAGGGAGAGCATCTCTTAACTAGAAGCAGTGTCTCTAATCTAGAGAGAGCATGTCTAAACTAGAAGCAGCGTCTCTAAACTAGAGAGATCATCTCTAAACTAGAAGCAGTGTCTCTAAACTGGAGAGAGTATCTCTAAACGAGAAGCAGTGTCTCTAAACTAGAGAGAGCATCTCTTAACGAGAAGCAGTGCCTCTAATCCAGAGAGAGCATCTTTAAACTAGAAGCAGTGTCTCTAACCTAGAGAGAGCATCTCTAAACTAGAAGCAGTGTCTCTAAACTAGAGAGAGCATCTGTAACCTAGAAACAGTGTCTCTAATCTAGAGAGAGCATCTCTAAACTAGAAGCAGTGTCTCTAACCTAGTGAGAGCATCTCTAAGCTAGAAGCAGTGTCTGTAAACTAGAGAGAGCATCTCTAAACCGGAAGCAGTGTCTCTAACCTAGAGAGAGCATCTCTAAACTAGAAGCAGTGTCTCTAACCTAGAGAGAGCATCTCTAAACTAGAAGCAGTGTCTCTAACCTAGAGAGAGCATCTCTAAACTAGAAGCAGTGTCTCTAACCTAGAGAGAGCATCTCTAAACTAGAAGCAGTGTCTCTAAACTAGAGAGAGCATCTCTAAACTAGAAGGAGTGTCTCTAACCTGGAGAGAGCATCTCTAAACTAGAAGCAGTGTCTCTAACCTGGAGAGAGCATCTCTAAACTAGAAGCAGTGTCTCTAAACTAGAGAGAGCATCTCTAAACTAGAAACACTGTCTTTAAACGAGAGAGAGCATCTCTAAACTAGAAGCAGTGTCTCTAATCTAGAGAGAGCATCTCTAAACTAGAAGCAGTGTCTCTAAACTAGAGAGAGCATCTCTAAACTAGAAGCAGTGTCTCTAAACTAGAGAGAGCATCTCTAAACTAGAAGCAGTGTCTCTAAACTAGAGACAGCTTTTCTAAACTAGAAGCAGTGTCTCTAAACTAGAGAGAGCATCTCTAAACTAGAAGCAGTGTCTTTAACCTAGAGAGAGCATCTCTATACTAGAAGGAGTCTCTCTAACCTGGAGAGAGCATCTCTAAACTAGAAGCAGCGTCTCTAAACTAGAGAGAGCATCTCTAAACTAGAAGCAGTGTCTCTAACCTAGAGAGAGCATCTCTAAAATAGAAGCAGTGTCTCTAATCTAGAGAGAGCATCTCTAAACTGGAAGCAATGTCTCTAAACTAGAGAGAGCATCTCTAACCTAGAAGCAGTGTCTCTAAACTAGAGAGTGCATCGCTAAACTTGAAGCAGTGTCTCTAAACTAGAGAGAGCTACTCTAAACTATAAGCAGTGTCTCTAATCTAGAGAGAGCATCTCTAAACTAGAAGCAATGTCTCTAAACTAGAGAGAGCATCTCTAAACTAGAAGCAGTGTCTCTAAACTAGAGAGAGCATCTCTAAACTAGAAGCAGTGTCTCTAATCTAGAGAGAGCATCTCTAACCTAGAAGCAGTGTCTCTAAACTAGAGAGAGCATCTCTAAACTAGAAGATATGTCTCTAAACTAGAGAGAGCATCTCTAAACTAGAAGCAGTGTCTCTAATCTAGAGAGAGCATCTCTAAACTAGAAGCAGTGTCTCTAATCTAGAAAGAGCATCTCTAAACTAGAAGCAGTGTCTCTGAACTAGAGAGAGCATCTCTAAACCAGAAGCAGTGTCTCTAAACTAGAGAGAGCATCGATAAACTAGAAGCAGTGTCTCTATACTAGAGAGAGCATCTCTCACCTAGAAGCAGTGTCTCTAAACTAGAGAGAGCATCTCTAAACTAGAAGCAATGTCTCTAAACTAGAGAGAACATCTCTAAACTAGAAGCAGCGTCTCTAAACTAGAGAGAGCATCGCTAAACTAGAAGCAGTGTCTCTAAACTAGAGAGAGCATCTCTAAACTAGAAGCAGTGTCTCTAAGCTAGAGGGAGAATCTCTAAACTAGAAGCAGTGTCTCTAATCTAGAGAGAGCATCTCTAAACTAGAAGCAGTGTCTCTAATCTAGAGAGAGCATCTCTAAACTAGAAGCAGTGTCTCTAATCTAGAGAGAGCATCTCTAAACTAGAAGCAGTGTCTCTAATCTAGAAAGAGCATCTCTAAACTAGAAGCAGTGTCTCTAATCTAGAGAGAGCATCTCTAAACTAGAAGCAGTGTCTCTAATCTAGAAAGAGCATCTCTAAACTAGAAGCAGTGTCTCTAATCTAGAGAGAGCATCTCTAAACTAGAAGCAGTGTCTCTAATCTAGAGAGAGCATCTATAAACTAGAAGCAGTGTCTCTAAACTAGAGTGAGCATCTCTAAACTAGAAGCAGCGTCTCTAACCTAGAGAGAGCATCGCTGAACTAGAAGCTGTGTCTCTAAACTAGAGAGAGCCTCGCTAAACTAGAAGCAGTGTCTCTAAACTAGAGAGAGCATCTCTAAACTAGAAGCAGTGTCCCTAAACTAGAGAGAGCATCGCTAAACTAGAAGCAGTGTCTCTAAACTAGAGAGAGCATCTCTAAACTAGAAGCAGTGTCTCTAAACTAGAGAGAGCGTCTCTAAAATAGAAGCAGTGTCTCTAAACTAGAGAGAGCATCTCTAAACTAGAAGCAGTGACTCTAAACTAGAGAGAGCTTCGCTAAACTAGAAGCAGTGTCTCTAAACTAGAGAGAGCATCTCTAAACTAGAAGCAGTGTCCCTAAACTAGAGAGAGCATCGCTAAAATTGAAGCAGTGTCTCTAAACTAGAGAGAGCATCTCTAAACTAGAAGCAGTGTCTCTAAACTGGAGAGAGCATCTCTAAAATAGAAGCAGTGTCTCTAAACTAGAGAGAGCATCTCTAAACTAGAAGCAGTGTCTCTAAACTAGAGAGTGCATCTCTAAAATAGAAGCAGTGTCTCTAAACTAGAGAGAGCATCTCTAAACTAGAAGCAGTGTCTCTAAACTAGGGAGAGCATCTCTTAACTAGAAGCAGTGTCTCTAATCTAGAGAGAGCATGTCTAAACTAGAAGCAGCGTCTCTAAACTAGAGAGATCATCTCTAAACTAGAAGCAGTGTCTCTAAACTGGAGAGAGTATCTCTAAACGAGAAGCAGTGTCTCTAAACTAGAGAGAGCATCTCTTAACGAGAAGCAGTGCCTCTAATGCAGAGAGAGCATCGTTAAACTAGAAGCAGTGTCTCTAACCTAGAGAGAGCATCTCTAAACTAGAAGCAGTGTCTCTAAACTAGAGAGAGCATCTGTAACCTAGAAACAGTGTCTCTAATCTAGAGAGAGCATCTCTAAACTAGAAGCAGTGTCTCTAACCTAGTGAGAGCATCTCTAAGCTAGAAGCAGTGTCTGTAAACTAGAGAGAGCATCTCTAAACCGGAAGCAGTGTCTCTAACCTAGAGAGAGCATCTCTAAACTAGAAGCAGTGTCTCTAACCTAGAGAGAGCATCTCTAAACTAGAAGCAGTGTCTCTAACCTAGAGAGAGCATCTCTAAACTAGAAGCAGTGTCTCTAACCTAGAGAGAGCATCTCTAAACTAGAAGCAGTGTCTCTAAACTAGAGAGAGCATCTCTAAACTAGAAGGAGTGTCTCTAACCTGGAGAGAGCATCTCTAAACTAGAAGCAGTGTCTCTAACCTGGAGAGAGCATCTCTAAACTAGAAGCAGTGTCTCTAAACTAGAGAGAGCATCTCTAAACTAGAAACACTGTCTTTAAACGAGAGAGAGCATCTCTAAACTAGAAGCAGTGTCTCTAATCTAGAGAGAGCATCTCTAAACTAGAAGCAGTGTCTCTAAACTAGAGAGAGCATCTCTAAACTAGAAGCAGTGTCTCTAAACTAGAGAGAGCATCTCTAAACTAGAAGCAGTGTCTCTAAACTAGAGACAGCTTTTCTAAACTAGAAGCAGTGTCTCTAAACTAGAGAGAGCATCTCTAAACTAGAAGCAGTGTCTTTAACCTAGAGAGAGCATCTCTATACTAGAAGGAGTCTCTCTAACCTGGAGAGAGCATCTCTAAACTAGAAGCAGCGTCTCTAAACTAGAGAGAGCATCTCTAAACTAGAAGCAGTGTCTCTAACCTAGAGAGAGCATCTCTAAAATAGAAGCAGTGTCTCTAATCTAGAGAGAGCATCTCTAAACTGGAAGCAATGTCTCTAAACTAGAGAGAGCATCTCTAACCTAGAAGCAGTGTCTCTAAACTAGAGAGTGCATCGCTAAACTTGAAGCAGTGTCTCTAAACTAGAGAGAGCATCTCTAAACTAGAAGCAATGTCTCTAATCTAGAGAGAGCATCTCTAAACTAGAAGCAATGTCTCTAAACTAGAGAGAGCATCTCTAAACTAGAAGCAGTGTCTCTAAACTAGAGAGAGCATCTCTAAACTAGAAGCAGTGTCTCTAATCTAGAGAGAGCATCTCTAACCTAGAAGCAGTGTCTCTAAACTAGAGAGAGCATCTCTAAACTAGAAGATATGTCTCTAAACTAGAGAGAGCATCTCTAAACTAGAAGCAGTGTCTCTAATCTAGAGAGAGCATCTCTAAACTAGAAGCAGTGTCTCTAATCTAGAAAGAGCATCTCTAAACTAGAAGCAGTGTCTCTGAACTAGAGAGAGCATCTCTAAACCAGAAGCAGTGTCTCTAAACTAGAGAGAGCATCGATAAACTAGAAGCAGTGTCTCTATACTAGAGAGAGCATCTCTCACCTAGAAGCAGTGTCTCTAAACTAGAGAGAGCATCTCTAAACTAGAAGCAATGTCTCTAAACTAGAGAGAACATCTCTAAACTAGAAGCAGCGTCTCTAAACTAGAGAGAGCATCGCTAAACTAGAAGCAGTGTCTCTAAACTAGAGAGAGCTTCGCTAAACTAGAAGCAGTGTCTCTAAACTCGAGAGACCATCTCTAAACGAGAAGCAGTGTCCCTAAACTAGAGAGAGCATCGCTAAACTAGAAGCAGTGTCTCTAAACTAGGGAGAGCATCTCTAAACTAGAAGCAGTGTCTCTAAACTAGAGAGAGCATCTCTATAATAGAAGCAGTGTCTCTAAACTAGAGAGAGCATCTCTAAACTAGAAGCAGTGTCTCTAAACTAGAGAGAGCCTCTCTAATCTAGAAGCAGTGTCTCAAAACTAGAGAGAGCATCTCTAAACTAGAAGCAGCGTCTCTAAACTAGAGAGAGCATCTCTAAACTAGAAGCAGTGTCTCTAAACTAGAGAGAGCATCTCTAAACTAGAAGCAGCGTCTCTAAACTAGAGAGAGCATCTCTAAAATAGAAGCAGTGTCTCTAAACTAGAGAGAGCATCTCTAAGCTAGAAGCAGTGTCTCTAAACAAGAGAGAGCATCTCTAAAATAGAAGCAGTGTCTCTAAACTAGAGAGAGCATCTCTAAACTAGAAGCAGTATCTCTAAACTAGAGAGAGCATCTCTAAAATAGAAGAAGTGTCTCTAAACTAGAGAGAGCATCTCTAAACTAGAAGCAGTGTCTCTAAACTAGAGAGAGCCTCTCTAATCTAGAAGCAGTGTCTCAAAACTAGAGAGAGCATCTCTAAACTAGAAGCAGTGTCTCGAATCTAGAGAGAGCATCTCTAAACTAGAAGCAGTGTCTCTAAACTAGAGAGAGCATCTCTTAACTAGAAGCAGTGTCTCTAAACTAGAGAGAGCATCTCTAAACTAGAAGCAGTGTCTCTAAACTAGAGAGAGCATCTCTTAACTAGAAGCAGTGTCTCTAAACTAGAGAGAGCATCTCTAAACTAGAAGCAGTGTCTCTAAACTAGAGAGAGCATCTCTTAACTAGAAGCAGTGTCTCTAAACTAGAGAGAGCATCTCTAAAATAGAAGCAGTGTCTCTAAACTAGAGAGAGCATCTCTAAACTAGAAGCAGTGTCTCTAAACTAGAGAGAGCCTCTCTAATCTAGAAGCAGTGTCTCAAATCTAGAGAGAGCATCTCTAAACTAGAAGCAGTGTCTCTAAACTAGAGAGAGCATCTCGCAACAAGAAGCAGTGTCTCTAAACTAGAGAGAGCATCTCTAAAATAGAAGCAGTGTCTCTAAACTAGAGAGAGCATCTCTAAACTAGAAGCAGTGTCTCTAAACTAGAGAGAGCATCTCTAAAATCGAAGCAGTGTCTCTAAACTAGAGAGAGCATCTCTAAACTAGAAGCAGTGTCTCTAAACTAGAGAGAGCATCTCTAAAATAGAAGCAGTGTCTCTAAACTAGAGAGAGCATCTCTAAACTAGAAGCAGTGTCTCTAAACTAGAGAGAGCCTCTCTAATCTAGAAGCAGTGTCTCAAAACTAGAGAGAGCATCTCAAAACTAGAAGCAGTGTCTCTAATCTAGAGAGAGCATCTCTAAACTAGAAGCAGTGTCTCTAAACTAGAGAGAGCATCTCTAAACTAGAAGCAGTGTCTCTAATCTAGAGAGAGCATCTCTAAACTAGAAGCAGTGTCTCTGAACTAGAGAGAGCATCTCTAAACCAGAAGCAGTGTCTCTAAACTAGAGAGAGCATCGATAAACTAGAAGCAGTGTCTCTATACTAGAGAGAGCATCTCTCACCTAGAAGCAGTGTCTCTAAACTAGAGAGAGCATCTCTAAACTAGAAGATATGTCTCTAAACTAGAGAGAGCATCTCTAAACTGGAAGCAGTGTCTCTAATCTAGAGAGAGCATCTCTAAACTAGAAGCAGTGTCTCTAATCTAGAAAGAGCATCTCTAAACTAGAAGCAGTGTCTCTGAACTAGAGAGAGCATCTCTAAAACAGAAGCAGTGTCTCTAAACTAGAGAGAGCATCGATAAACTAGAAGCAGTGTCTCTATACTAGAGAGAGCATCTCTCACCTAGAAGCAGTGTCTCTAAACTAGAGAGAGCATCTCTAAACTAGAAGCAATGTCTCTAAACTAGAGAGAACATCTCTAAACTAGAAGCAGCGTCTCTAAACTAGAGAGAGCATCGCTAAACTAGAAGCAGTGTCTCTAAACTAGAGAGATCATCTCTAAACTAGAAGCAGTGTCCCTAAACTAGAGAGAGCATCGCTAAACTAGAAGCAGTGTCTCTAAACTAGAGAGAGCATCTCTAAACTAGAAGCAGTGTCTCTAAACTAGAGAGAGCATCTCTATAATAGAAGCAGTGTCTCTAAACTAGAGAGAGCATCTCTAAACTAGAAGCAGTGTCTCTAAACTAGAGAGAGCCTCTCTAATCTAGAAGCAGTGTCTCAAAACTAGAGAGAGCATCTCTAAACTAGAAGCAGCGTCTCTAAACTAGAGAGAGCATCTCTAAACTAGAAGCAGTGTCTCTAAACTAGAGAGAGCATCTCTAAACTAGAAGCAGTGTCTCTAAACTAGAGAGAGCATCTCTAAAATAGAAGCAGTGTCTCTAAACTAGAGAGAGCATCTCTAAGCTAGAAGCAGTGTCTCTAAACAAGAGAGAGCATCTCTAAAATAGAAGCAGTGTCTCTAAACTAGAGAGAGCATCTCTAAACTAGAAGCAGTGTCTCGAATCTAGAGAGAGCATCTCTAAACTAGAAGCAGTGTCTCTAAACTAGAGAGAGCATCTCTTAACTAGAAGCAGTGTCTCTAAACTAGAGAGAGCATCTCTAAACTAGAAGCAGTGTCTCTAAACTAGAGAGAGCATCTCTTAACTAGAAGCAGTGTCTCTAAACTAGAGAGAGCATCTCTAAACTAGAAGCAGTGTCTCTAAACTAGAGAGAGCATCTCTTAACTAGAAGCAGTGTCTCTAAACTAGAGAGAGCATCTCTAAAATAGAAGCAGTGTCTCTAAACTAGAGAGAGCATCTCTAAACTAGAAGCAGTGTCTCTAAACTAGAGAGAGCCTCTCTAATCTAGAAGCAGTGTCTCAAATCTAGAGAGAGCATCTCTAAACTAGAAGCAGTGTCTCTAAACTAGAGAGAGCATCTCGCAACTAGAAGCAGTGTCTCTAAACTAGAGAGAGCATCTCTAAAATAGAAGCAGTGTCTCTAAACTAGAGAGAGCATCTCTAAACTAGAAGCAGTGTCTCTAAACTAGAGAGAGCATCTCTAAAATCGAAGCAGTGTCTCTAAACTAGAGAGAGCATCTCTAAACTAGAAGCAGTGTCTCTAAACTAGAGAGAGCATCTCTAAAATAGAAGCAGTGTCTCTAAACTAGAGAGAGCATCTCTAAACTAGAAGCAGTGTCTCTAAACTAGAGAGAGCCTCTCTAATCTAGAAGCAGTGTCTCAAAACTAGAGAGAGCATCTCAAAACTAGAAGCAGTGTCTCTAATCTAGAGAGAGCATCTCTAAACTAGAAGCAGTGTCTCTAAACTAGAGAGAGCATCTCTAAACTAGAAGCAGTGTCTCTAATCTAGAGAGAGCAGCTCTAAACTAGAAGCAGTGTCTCTAAACTAGAGAGAGCATCTCTTAACTAGAAGCAGTGTCTCTAAACTAGAGAGAGCATCTCTAAACTAGAAGCAGTGTCTCTAACCTGGAGAGAGCATCTCTAAGCTAGAAGCAGTGTCTCTAATCTAGAGAGAGCATCTCTAAACTAGAAGCAGTGACTCTAATCTAGAGAGAGCATCTCTAAACTAGAAGCAGTGTCTCTAATCTAGAAAGAGCATCTCTAAACTAGAAGCAGCGTCTCTAAACTAGAGAGAGCATCTCTAAACTAGAAGCAGTGTCTCTAATCTAGAGAGAGCATCTCTAAACTAGAAGCAATGTCTCTAAACTAGAGAGAGCATCTCTAAACTAGAAGCAGTGTCTCTAAACTAGAGAGAGCATCTCTAAACTAGAAGCAGTGTCTCTAATCTAGAGAGAGCATCTCTAACCTAGAAGCAGTGTCTCTAAACTAGAGAGAGCATCTCTAAACTAGAAGATATGTCTCTAAACTAGAGAGAGCATCTCTAAACTAGAAGCAGTGTCTCTAATCTAGAGAGAGCATCTCTAAACTAGAAGCAGTGTCTCTAATCTAGAAAGAGCATCTCTAAACTAGAAGCAGTGTCTCTGAACTAGAGAGAGCATCTCTAAACCAGAAGCAGTGTCTCTAAACTAGAGAGAGCATCTCTAAACTAGAAGCAGTGTCTCTATACTAGAGAGAGCATCTCTCACCTAGAAGCAGTGTCTCTAAACTAGAGAGAGCATCTCTAAACTAGAAGCAATGTCTCTAAACTAGAGAGAACATCTCTAAACTAGAAGCAGCGTCTCTAAACTAGAGAGAGCATCGCTAAACTAGAAGCAGTGTCTCTAAACTAGAGAGAGCTTCGCTAATCTAGAAGCAGTGTCTCTAAACTAGAGAGAGCATTTCTAAACTAGAAGCAGTGTCCCTAAACTAGAGAGAGCATCGCTAAACTAGAAGCAGTGTCTCTATACTAGAGAGAGCATCTCTAAACTAGAAGCAGTGTCTCTAAACTAGAGAGAGCATCTCTATAATAGAAGCAGTGTCTCTAAACTAGAGAGAGCATCTCTAAACTAGAAGCAGTGTCTCTAAACTAGAGAGAGCCTCTCTAATCTAGAAGCAGTGTCTCAAAACTAGAGAGAGCATCTCTAAACTAGAAGCAGCGTCTCTAAACTAGAGAGAGCATCTCTAAACAAGAAGCAGTGTCTCTAAACTAGAGAGAGCATCTCTAAACTAGAAGCAGTGTCTCTAAACTAGAGAGAGCATCTCTAAAATAGAAGCAGTGTCTCTAAACTAGAGAGAGCATCTCTAAGCTAGAAGCAGTGTCTCTAAACAAGAGAGAGCATCTCTAAAATAGAAGCAATGTCTCTAAACTAGAGAGAGCATCTCAAAACTAGAAGCAGTGTCTCTAAACTAGAGAGAGCATCTCTAAACTAGAAGCAGTGTCTCTATACTAGAGAGAGCATCTCTCACCTAGAAGCAGTGTCTCTAAACTAGAGAGAGCATCTCTAAACTAGAAGCAATGTCTCTAAACTAGAGAGAACATCTCTAAACTAGAAGCAGCGTCTCTAAACTAGAGAGAGCATCGCTAAACTAGAAGCAGTGTCTCTAAACTAGAGAGAGCTTCGCTAAACTAGAAGCAGTGTCTCTAAACTAGAGAGAGCATTTCTAAACTAGAAGCAGTGTCCCTAAACTAGAGAGAGCATCGCTAAACTAGAAGCAGTGTCTCTAAACTAGAGAGAGCATCTCTAAACTAGAAGCAGTGTCTCTAAACTAGAGAGAGCCTCTCTAATCTAGAAGCAGTGTCTCAAAACTAGAGAGAGCATCTCAAAACTAGAAGCAGTGTCTCTAATCTAGAGAGAGCATCTCTAAACTAGAAGCAGTGTCTCTAAACTAGAGAGAGCATCTCTAAACTAGAAGCAGTGTCTCTAATCTAGAGAGAGCATCTCTAAACTAGAAGCAGTGTCTCTGAACTAGAGAGAGCATCTCTAAACCAGAAGCAGTGTCTCTAAACTAGAGAGAGCATCGATAAACTAGAAGCAGTGTCTCTATACTAGAGAGAGCATCTCTCACCTAGAAGCAGTGTCTCTAAACTAGAGAGAGCATCTCTAAACTAGAAGATATGTCTCTAAACTAGAGAGAGCATCTCTAAACTAGAAGCAGTGTCTCTAATCTAGAGAGAGCATCTCTAAACTAGAAGCAGTGTCTCTAATCTAGAAAGAGCATCTCTAAACTAGAAGCAGTGTCTCTGAACTAGAGAGAGCATCTCTAAAACAGAAGCAGTGTCTCTAAACTAGAGAGAGCATCGATAAACTAGAAGCAGTGTCTCTATACTAGAGAGAGCATCTCTCACCTAGAAGCAGTGTCTCTAAACTAGAGAGAGCATCTCTAAACTAGAAGCAATGTCTCTAAACTAGAGAGAACATCTCTAAACTAGAAGCAGCGTCTCTAAACTAGAGAGAGCATCGCTAAACTAGAAGCAGTGTCTCTAAACTAGAGAGAGCTTCGCTAAACTAGAAGCAGTGTCTCTAAACTCGAGAGATCATCTCTAAACTAGAAGCAGTGTCCCTAAACTAGAGAGAGCATCGCTAAACTAGAAGCAGTGTCTCTAAACTAGAGAGAGCATCTCTAAACTAGAAGCAGTGTCTCTAAACTAGAGAGAGCATCTCTATAATAGAAGCAGTGTCTCTAAACTAGAGAGAGCATCTCTAAACTAGAAGCAGTGTCTCTAAACTAGAGAGAGCCTCTCTAAGCTAGAAGCAGTGTCTCAAAACTAGGGAGAGCATCTCTAAACTAGAAGCAGCGTCTCTAAACTAGAGAGAGCATCTCTAAACTAGAAGCAGTGTCTCTAAACTAGAGAGAGCATCTCTAAACTAGAAGCAGTGTCTCTAAACTAGAGAGAGCATCTCTAAAATAGAAGCAGTGTCTCTAAACTAGAGAGAGCATCTCTAAGCTAGAAGCAGTGTCTCTAAACAAGAGAGAGCATCTCTAAAATAGAAGCAGTGTCTCTAAACTAGAGAGAGCATCTCTAAACTAGAAGCAGTGTCTCTAAACTAGAGAGAGCATCTCTAAAATAGAAGAAGTGTCTCTAAACTAGAGAGAGCATCTCTAAACTAGAAGCAGTGTCTCTAAACTAGAGAGAGCCTCTCTAATCTAGAAGCAGTGTCTCAAAACTAGAGAGAGCATCTCTAAACTAGAAGCAGTGTCTCGAATCTAGAGAGAGCATCTCTAAACTAGAAGCAGTGTCTCTAAACTAGAGAGAGCATCTCTTAACTAGAAGCAGTGTCTCTAAACTAGAGAGAGCATCTCTAAACTAGAAGCAGTGTCTCTAAACTAGAGAGAGCATCTCTTAACTAGAAGCAGTGTCTCTAAACTAGAGAGAGCATCTCTAAACTAGAAGCAGTGTCTCTAAACTAGAGAGAGCATCTCTTAACTAGAAGCAGTGTCTCTAAACTAGAGAGAGCATCTCTAAAATAGAAGCAGTGTCTCTAAACTAGAGAGAGCATCTCTAAACTAGAAGCAGTGTCTCTAAACTAGAGAGAGCCTCTCTAATCTAGAAGCAGTGTCTCAAATCTAGAGAGAGCATCTCTAAACTAGAAGCAGTGTCTCTAAACTAGAGAGAGCATCTCGCAACTAGAAGCAGTGTCTCTAAACTAGAGAGAGCATCTCTAAAATAGAAGCAGTGTCTCTAAACTAGAGAGAGCATCTCTAAACTAGAAGCAGTGTCTCTAAACTAGAGAGAGCATCTCTAAAATCGAAGCAGTGTCTCTAAACTAGAGAGAGCATCTCTAAACTAGAAGCAGTGTCTCTAAACTAGAGAGAGCATCTCTAAAATAGAAGCAGTGTCTCTAAACTAGAGAGAGCATCTCTAAACTAGAAGCAGTGTCTCTAAACTAGAGAGAGCCTCTCTAATCTAGAAGCAGTGTCTCAAAACTAGAGAGAGCATCTCAAAACTAGAAGCAGTGTCTCTAATCTAGAGAGAGCATCTCTAAACTAGAAGCAGTGTCTCTAAACTAGAGAGAGCATCTCTAAACTAGAAGCAGTGTCTCTAAACTAGAGAGAGCAGCTCTAAACTAGAAGCAGTGTCTCTAAACTAGAGAGAGCATCTCTTAACTAGAAGCAGTGTCTCTAAACTAGAGAGAGCATCTCTAAACTAGAAGCAGTGTCTCTAACCTGGAGAGAGCATCTCTAAGCTAGAAGCAGTGTCTCTAATCTAGAGAGAGCATCTCTAAACTAGAAGCAGTGACTCTAATCTAGAGAGAGCATCTCTAAACTAGAAGCAGTGTCTCTAATCTAGAAAGAGCATCTCTAAACTAGAAGCAGCGTCTCTAAACTAGAGAGAGCATCTCTAAACTAGAAGCAGTGTCTCTAATCTAGAGAGAGCATCTCTAAACTAGAAGCAATGTCTCTAAACTAGAGAGAGCATCTCTAAACTAGAAGCAGTGTCTCTAAACTAGAGAGAGCATCTCTAAACTAGAAGCAGTGTCTCTAATCTAGAGAGAGCATCTCTAACCTAGAAGCAGTGTCTCTAAACTAGAGAGAGCATCTCTAAACTAGAAGATATGTCTCTAAACTAGAGAGAGCATCTCTAAACTAGAAGCAGTGTCTCTAATCTAGAGAGAGCATCTCTAAACTAGAAGCAGTGTCTCTAATCTAGAAAGAGCATTTCTAAACTAGAAGCAGTGTCTCTCAACTAGAGAGAGCATCTCTAAACCAGAAGCAGTGTCTCTAAACTAGAGAGAGCATCTCTAAACTAGAAGCAGTGTCTCTATACTAGAGAGAGCATCTCTCACCTAGAAGCAGTGTCTCTAAACTAGAGAGAGCATCTCTAAACTAGAAGCAATGTCTCTAAACTAGAGAGAACATCTCTAAACTAGAAGCAGCGTCTCTAAACTAGAGAGAGCATCGCTAAACTAGAAGCAGTGTCTCTAAACTAGAGAGAGCTTCGCTAAACTAGAAGCAGTGTCTCTAAACTAGAGAGAGCATTTCTAAACTAGAAGCAGTGTCCCTAAACTAGAGAGAGCATCGCTAAACTAGAAGCAGTGTCTCTAAACTAGAGAGAGCATCTCTAAACTAGAAGCAGTGTCTCTAAACTAGAGAGAGCATCTCTATAATAGAAGCAGTGTCTCTAAACTAGAGAGAGCATCTCTAAACTAGAAGCAGTGTCTCTAAACTAGAGAGAGCCTCTCTAATCTAGAAGCAGTGTCTCAAATCTAGAGAGAGCATCTCTAAACTAGAAGCAGTGTCTCTAAACTAGAGAGAGCATCTCGCAACTAGAAGCAGTGTCTCTAAACTAGAGAGAGCATCTCTAAAATAGAAGCAGTGTCTCTAAACTAGAGAGAGCATCTCTAAACTAGAAGCAGTGTCTCTAAACTAGAGAGAGCATCTCTAAAATCGAAGCAGTGTCTCTAAACTAGAGAGAGCATCTCTAAACTAGAAGCAGTGTCTCTAAACTAGAGAGAGCATCTCTAAAATAGAAGCAGTGTCTCTAAACTAGAGAGAGCATCTCTAAACTAGAAGCAGTGTCTCTAAACTAGAGAGAGCCTCTCTAATCTAGAAGCAGTGTCTCAAAACTAGAGAGAGCATCTCAAAACTAGAAGCAGTGTCTCTAATCTAGAGAGAGCATCTCTAAACTAGAAGCAGTGTCTCTAAACTAGAGAGAGCATCTCTAAACTAGAAGCAGTGTCTCTAAACTAGAGAGAGCAGCTCTAAACTAGAAGCAGTGTCTCTAAACTAGAGAGAGCATCTCTTAACTAGAAGCAGTGTCTCTAAACTAGAGAGAGCATCTCTAAACTAGAAGCAGTGTCTCTAACCTGGAGAGAGCATCTCTAAGCTAGAAGCAGTGTCTCTAATCTAGAGAGAGCATCTCTAAACTAGAAGCAGTGACTCTAATCTAGAGAGAGCATCTCTAAACTAGAAGCAGTGTCTCTAATCTAGAAAGAGCATCTCTAAACTAGAAGCAGCGTCTCTAAACTAGAGAGAGCATCTCTAAACTAGAAGCAGTGTCTCTAATCTAGAGAGAGCATCTCTAAACTAGAAGCAATGTCTCTAAACTAGAGAGAGCATCTCTAAACTAGAAGCAGTGTCTCTAAACTAGAGAGAGCATCTCTAAACTAGAAGCAGTGTCTCTAATCTAGAGAGAGCATCTCTAACCTAGAAGCAGTGTCTCTAAACTAGAGAGAGCATCTCTAAACTAGAAGATATGTCTCTAAACTAGAGAGAGCATCTCTAAACTAGAAGCAGTGTCTCTAATCTAGAGAGAGCATCTCTAAACTAGAAGCAGTGTCTCTAATCTAGAAAGAGCATTTCTAAACTAGAAGCAGTGTCTCTCAACTAGAGAGAGCATCTCTAAACCAGAAGCAGTGTCTCTAAACTAGAGAGAGCATCTCTAAACTAGAAGCAGTGTCTCTATACTAGAGAGAGCATCTCTCACCTAGAAGCAGTGTCTCTAAACTAGAGAGAGCATCTCTAAACTAGAAGCAATGTCTCTAAACTAGAGAGAACATCTCTAAACTAGAAGCAGCGTCTCTAAACTAGAGAGAGCATCGCTAAACTAGAAGCAGTGTCTCTAAACTAGAGAGAGCTTCGCTAAACTAGAAGCAGTGTCTCTAAACTAGAGAGAGCATTTCTAAACTAGAAGCAGTGTCCCTAAACTAGAGAGAGCATCGCTAAACTAGAAGCAGTGTCTCTAAACTAGAGAGAGCATCTCTAAACTAGAAGCAGTGTCTCTAAACTAGAGAGAGCATCTCTATAATAGAAGCAGTGTCTCTAAACTAGAGAGAGCATCTCTAAACTAGAAGCAGTGTCTCTAAACTAGAGAGAGCCTCTCTAATCTAGAAGCAGTGTCTCAAAACTAGAGAGAGCATCTCTAAACTAGAAGCAGCGTCTCTAAACTAGAGAGAGCATCTCTAAACTAGAAGCAGTGTCTCTAAACTAGAGAGAGCATCTCTAAACTAGAAGCAGTGTCTCTAAACTAGAGAGAGCATCTCTAAAATAGAAGCAGTGTCTCTAAACTAGAGAGAGCATCTCTAAGCTAGAAGCAGTGTCTCTAAACAAGAGAGAGCATCTCTAAAATAGAAGCAATGTCTCTAAACTAGAGAGAGCATCTCTAAACTAGAAGCAGTGTCTCTAAACTAGAGAGAGCATCTCTAAAATAGAAGAAGTGTCTCTAAACTAGAGAGAGCATCTCTAAACTAGAAGCAGTGTCTCTAAACTAGAGAGAGCCTCTCTAATCTAGAAGCAGTGTCTCAAAACTAGAGAGAGCATCTCTAAACAAGAAGCAGTGTCTCTAATCTAGAGAGAGCATCTCTAAACTAGAAGCAGTGTCTCTAAACTAGAGAGAGCATCTCTTAACTAGAAGCAGTGTCTCTAAACTAGAGAGAGCATCTCTAAACAAGAAGCAGTGTCTCTAAACTAGAGAGAGCATCTCTTAACTAGAAGCAGTGTCTCTAAACTAGAGAGAGCATCTCTAAACTAGAAGTAGTGTCTCTAAACTAGAGAGAGCATCTCTTAACTAGAAGCAGTGTCTCTAAACTAGAGAGAGCATCTCTAAAATAGAAGCAGTGTCTCTAAACTAGAGAGAGCATCTCTAAACTGGAAGCAGTGTCTCTAAACTAGAGAGAGCCTCTCTAATCTAGAAGCAGTGTCTCAAATCTAGAGAGAGCATCTCTAAACTAGAAGCAGTGTCTCTAAACTAGAGAGAGCACATCTAAACTAGAAGCAGTGTCTCTAAACTAGAGAGAGCATCTCGCAACTAGAAGCAGTGTCTCTAAACTAGAGAGAGCATCTCTAAAATAGAAGCAGTGTCTCTAAACTAGAGAGAGCATCTCTAAACTAGAAGCAGTGTCTCTAAACTAGAGAGAGCATCTCTAAAATAGAAGCAGTGTCTCTAAACTAGAGAGAGCATCTCTAAACTAGAAGCAGTGTCTCTAAACTAGAGAGAGCATCTCTAAAATAGAAGCAGTGTCTCTAAACTAGAGAGAGCATCTCTAAACTAGAAGCAGTGTCTCTAAACTAGAGAGAGCCTCTCTAATCTAGAAGCAGTGTCTCAAAACTAGAGAGAGCATCTCTAAACTAGAAGCAGTGTCTCTAATCTAGAGAGAGCATCTCTAAACTAGAAGCAGTGTCTCTAAACTAGAGAGAGCATCTCTTAACTAGAAGCAGTGTCTCTAAACTAGAGAGAGCATCTCTAAACTAGAAGCAGTGTCTCTAAACTAGAGAGAGCATCTCTTAAATAGAAGCAGTGTCTCTAAAACAGAGAGAGCATCTCTAAACTAGAAGCAGTGTCTCTAAACTAGAGAGAGCATCTCTTAACTAGAAGCAGTGTCTCTAAACTAGAGAGAGCATCTCTAAACTAGAAGCAGCGTCTCTAAACTAGAGAGTTCATCTCTAAACTAGAAGTAGTGTCTCTAAACTCTCGAGAGCATCTCTAAACTATAAGCAGTGTCTCTAAACTAGAGAGAGCATCTGTAAACTAGAAGCAGTGTCTCTAAACTAGAGAGAGCATCTCTAAACTAGAAGCAGCGTCTCTAAACTAGAGAGTTCATCTCTAATCTAGAACAGTGTCTCTAAACTAGAGAGAGCATCTCTAAACTAGAAGCAGTGTCTCTAATCTAGAGAGAGCATCTCTAAACTCGAAGCAGTGTCTCTATATTAGAGAGAGCATCTCTAAACTAGAAGCAGCGTCTCTAAACTAGAGAGTTCATCTCTAAACTAGAAGCAGTGTCTCTAAACTAGAGAGAGCATCTCTAAACTCGAAGCAGTGTCTCTAAACTAGGGAGAGCATCTCTAATCTAGAAGCAGTGTCTCTAAACTAGAGAGAGCATCTCTAAACTAGAAGCAGTGTCTCTAAACTAGAGAGAGCATCTCTAATCTAGAAGCAGTGTCTCTAAACTAGAGAGAGCATCTCTAAACTAGAAGCAGCGTCTCTAAACTAGAGAGAGCATCTCTAATCTAGAAGCAGTGTCTCTAAACTGGAGAGAGCATCTCTAATCTAGAAGCAGTGTCTCAAAACTAGAGAGAGCATCTCGAAACTAGAAGCAGCGTGTCTAAACTAGAGAGAGCATCTCTAAACTAGAAGCAGTGTCTCTAATCTAGAGAGAGCATCTCTAAACGAGAAGCAGTGTCTCTAAACTAGAGAGAGCATCTCTTAACAAGAAGCAGTGCCTCTAATCTAGAGAGAGCATCTTTAAACTAGAAGCAGTGTCTCTAAACTAGAGAGAGCATCTCGGAACTAGAAGCAGTGTCTCTAACATAGAGAGAGCATCTCTAAACTAGAAGCAGTGTCTCTAATCTAGAGAGAGCATCTCTAAACTAGAAGCAGTGTCTCTAAACTAGAGAGAGCATCTCTAAACTAGAAGCAGCGTCTCTAAACTAGAGAGAGCGTCTCTAAACTAGAAGCAGTGTCACTAATCTAGAGAGAGCATCTCTAAACTAGAAGCAGTGTCTCTAAACTAGAGAGAGCATCTCTTAACTAGAAGCAGTGTCTCTAATCTAGAGAGAGCAACTCTAAGCTAGAAGCAGCGTCTCTAAACTAGAGAGATCATCTCTAAACTAGAAGCAGTGTCTCTAATCTAGAGAGAGCATCTCTAAACTAGAAGCAGTGTCTCTAATCTAGAGAGAGCATCTCTAAACTCGAAGCAGTGTCCCTATATTAGAGAGAGCATCTCTAAACTAGAAGCAGCGTCTCTAAACTAGAGAGTTCATCTCTAAACTAGAAGCAGTGTCTCTAAACTAGAGAGAGCATCTCAAAACTAGAAGCAGTGTCTCTAATCTAGAGAGAGCATCTCTAAACTAGAAGCAGTGTCTCTAAACTAGAGAGAGCATCTCTAAACTAGAAGCAGTGTCTCTAATCTAGAGAGAGCAGCTCTAAACTAGAAGCAGTGTCTCTAAACTAGAGAGAGCATCTCTTAACTAGAAGCAATGTCTCTAAACTAGAGAGAGCATCTCTAAACTAGAAGCAGTGTCTCTAACCTGGAGAGAGCATCTCTAAGCTAGAAGCAGTGTCTCTAATCTAGAGAGAGCATCTCTAAACTAGAAGCAGTGACTCTAATCTAGAGAGAGCATCTCTAAACTAGAAGCAGTGTCTCTAATCTAGAAAGAGCATCTCTAAACTAGAAGCAGCGTCTCTAAACTAGAGAGAGCATCTCTAAACTAGAAGCAGTGTCTCTAATCTAGAGAGAGCATCTCTAAACTAGAAGCAATGTCTCTAAACTAGAGAGAGCATCTCTAAACTAGAAGCAGTGTCTCTAAACTAGAGAGAGCATCTCTAAACTAGAAGCAGTGTCTCTAATCTAGAGAGAGCATCTCTAACCTAGAAGCAGTGTCTCTAAACTAGAGAGAGCATCTCTAAACTAGAAGATATGTCTCTAAACTAGAGAGAGCATCTCTAAACTAGAAGCAGTGTCTCTAATCTAGAGAGAGCATCTCTAAACTAGAAGCAGTGTCTCTAATCTAGAAAGAGCATTTCTAAACTAGAAGCAGTGTCTCTGAACTAGAGAGAGCATCTCTAAACCAGAAGCAGTGTCTCTAAACTAGACAGAGCATCTCTAAACTAGAAGCAGTGTCTCTATACTAGAGAGAGCATCTCTCACCTAGAAGCAGTGTCTCTAAACTAGAGAGAGCATCTCTAAACTAGAAGCAATGTCTCTAAACTAGAGAGAACATCTCTAAACTAGAAGCAGCGTCTCTAAACTAGAGAGAGCATCGCTAAACTAGAAGCAGTGTCTCTAAACTAGAGAGAGCTTCGCTAAACTAGAAGCAGTGTCTCTAAACTAGAGAGAGCATTTCTAAACTAGAAGCAGTGTCCCTAAACTAGAGAGAGCATCGCTAAACTAGAAGCAGTGTCTCTAAACTAGAGAGAGCATCTCTAAACTAGAAGCAGTGTCTCTAAACTAGAGAGAGCATCTCTATAATAGAAGCAGTGTCTCTAAACTAGAGAGAGCATCTCTAAACTAGAAGCAGTGTCTCTAAACTAGAGAGAGCCTCTCTAATCTAGAAGCAGTGTCTCAAAACTAGAGAGAGCATCTCTAAACTAGAAGCAGTGTCTCTAAACTAGAGAGAGCATCTCTAAACTAGAAGCAGTGTCTCTAAACTAGAGAGAGCATCTCTAAAATAGAAGCAGTGTCTCTAAACTAGAGAGAGCATCTCTAAGCTAGAAGCAGTGTCTCTAAACAAGAGAGAGCATCTCTAAAATAGAAGCAATGTCTCTAAACTAGAGAGAGCATCTCTAAACTAGAAGCAGTGTCTCTAAACTAGAGAGAGCATCTCTAAAATAGAAGAAGTGTCTCTAAACTAGAGAGAGCATCTCTAAACTAGAAGCAGTGTCTCTAAACTAGAGAGAGCCTCTCTAATCTAGAAGCAGTGTCTCAAAACTAGAGAGAGCATCTCTAAACAAGAAGCAGTGTCTCTAATCTAGAGAGAGCATCTCTAAACTAGAAGCAGTGTCTCTAAACTAGAGAGAGCATCTCTTAACTAGAAGCAGTGTCTCTAAACTAGAGAGAGCATCTCTAAACAAGAAGCAGTGTCTCTAAACTAGAGAGAGCATCTCTTAACTAGAAGCAGTGTCTCTAAACTAGAGAGAGCATCTCTAAACTAGAAGTAGTGTCTCTAAACTAGAGAGAGCATCTCTTAACTAGAAGCAGTGTCTCTAAACTAGAGAGAGCATCTCTAAAATAGAAGCAGTGTCTCTAAACTAGAGAGAGCATCTCTAAACTGGAAGCAGTGTCTCTAAACTAGAGAGAGCCTCTCTAATCTAGAAGCAGTGTCTCAAATCTAGAGAGAGCATCTCTAAACTAGAAGCAGTGTCTCTAAACTAGAGAGAGCACATCTAAACTAGAAGCAGTGTCTCTAAACTAGAGAGAGCATCTCGCAACTAGAAGCAGTGTCTCTAAACTAGAGAGAGCATCTCTAAAATAGAAGCAGTGTCTCTAAACTAGAGAGAGCATCTCTAAACTAGAAGCAGTGTCTCTAAACTAGAGAGAGCATCTCTAAAATAGAAGCAGTGTCTCTAAACTAGAGAGAGCATCTCTAAACTAGAAGCAGTGTCTCTAAACTAGAGAGAGCATCTCTAAAATAGAAGCAGTGTCTCTAAACTAGAGAGAGCATCTCTAAACTAGAAGCAGTGTCTCTAAACTAGAGAGAGCCTCTCTAATCTAGAAGCAGTGTCTCAAAACTAGAGAGAGCATCTCTAAACTAGAAGCAGTGTCTCTAATCTAGAGAGAGCATCTCTAAACTAGAAGCAGTGTCTCTAAACTAGAGAGAGCATCTCTTAACTAGAAGCAGTGTCTCTAAACTAGAGAGAGCATCTCTAAACTAGAAGCAGTGTCTCTAAACTAGAGAGAGCATCTCTTAACTAGAAGCAGTGTCTCTAAAACAGAGAGAGCATCTCCAAACTAGAAGCAGTGTCTCTAAACTAGAGAGAGCATCTCTTAACTAGAAGCAGTGTCTCTAAACTAGAGAGAGCATCTCTAAACTAGAAGCAGCGTCTCTAAACTAGAGAGTTCATCTCTAAACTAGAAGTAGTGTCTCTAAACTCTCGAGAGCATCTCTAAACTATAAGCAGTGTCTCTAAACTAGAGAGAGCATCTGTAAACTAGAAGCAGTGTCTCTAAACTAGAGAGAGCATCTCTAAACTAGAAGCAGCGTCTCTAAACTAGAGAGTTCATCTCTAATCTAGAACAGTGTCTCTAAACTAGAGAGAGCATCTCTAAACTAGAAGCAGTGTCTCTAATCTAGAGAGAGCATCTCTAAACTCGAAGCAGTGTCTCTATATTAGAGAGAGCATCTCTAAACTAGAAGCAGCGTCTCTAAACTAGAGAGTTCATCTCTAAACTAGAAGCAGTGTCTCTAAACTAGAGAGAGCATCTCTAAACTCGAAGCAGTGTCTCTAAACTAGGGAGAGCATCTCTAATCTAGAAGCAGTGTCTCTAAACTAGAGAGAGCATCTCTAAACTAGAAGCAGTGTCTCTAAACTAGAGAGAGCATCTCTAATCTAGAAGCAGTGTCTCTAAACTAGAGAGAGCATCTCTAAACTAGAAGCAGCGTCTCTAAACTAGAGAGAGCATCTCTAATCTAGAAGCAGTGTCTCTAAACTGGAGAGAGCATCTCTAATCTAGAAGCAGTGTCTCAAAACTAGAGAGAGCATCTCGAAACTAGAAGCAGCGTGTCTAAACTAGAGAGAGCATCTCTAAACTAGAAGCAGTGTCTCTAATCTAGAGAGAGCATCTCTAAACGAGAAGCAGTGTCTCTAAACTAGAGAGAGCATCTCTTAACAAGAAGCAGTGCCTCTAATCTAGAGAGAGCATCTTTAAACTAGAAGCAGTGTCTCTAAACTAGAGAGAGCATCTCGGAACTAGAAGCAGTGTCTCTAACATAGAGAGAGCATCTCTAAACTAGAAGCAGTGTCTCTAATCTAGAGAGAGCATCTCTAAACTAGAAGCAGTGTCTCTAAACTAGAGAGAGCATCTCTAAACTAGAAGCAGCGTCTCTAAACTAGAGAGAGCGTCTCTAAACTAGAAGCAGTGTCACTAATCTAGAGAGAGCATCTCTAAACTAGAAGCAGTGTCTCTAAACTAGAGAGAGCATCTCTTAACTAGAAGCAGTGTCTCTAATCTAGAGAGAGCAACTCTAAGCTAGAAGCAGCGTCTCTAAACTAGAGAGATCATCTCTAAACTAGAAGCAGTGTCTCTAATCTAGAGAGAGCATCTCTAAACTAGAAGCAGTGTCTCTAATCTAGAGAGAGCATCTCTAAACTCGAAGCAGTGTCTCTATATTAGAGAGAGCATCTCTAAACTAGAAGCAGCGTCTCTAAACTAGAGAGTTCATCTCTAAACTAGAAGCAGTGTCTCTAAACTAGAGAGAGCATCTCTAAACTCGAAGCAGTGTCTCTAAACTAGAGAGAGCATCTCTAATCTAGAAGCAGTGTCTCTAAACTAGAGAGAGCATCTCTAAACTAGAAGCAGTGTCTCTAAACTAGAGAGAGCCTCTCTAATCTAGAAGCAGTGTCTCTAAACTAGAGAGAGCATCTCTAAACTAGAAGCAGCGTCTCTAAACTAGAGAGAGCATCTCTAATCTAGAAGCAGTGTCTCTAAACTGGAGAGAGCATCTCTAATCTAGAAGCAGTGTCTCAAAACTAGGGAGAGCATCTCGAAACTAGAAGCAGCGTGTCTAAACTAGAGAGAGCATCTCTAAACTAGAAGCAGTGTCTCTAATCTAGAGAGAGCATCTCTAAACGAGAAGCAGTGTCTCTAAACTAGAGAGAGCATCTCTTAACAAGAAGCAGTGCCTCTAATCTAGAGAGAGCATCTTTAAACTAGAAGCAGTGTCTCTAAACTAGAGAGAGCATCTCGGAACTAGAAGCAGTGTCTCTAACATAGAGAGAGCATCTCTAAACTAGAAGCAGTGTCTCTAATCTAGAGAGAGCATCTCTAAACTAGAAGCAGTGTCTCTAAACTAGAGAGAGCATCTCTAAACTAGAAGCAGCGTCTCTAAACTAGAGAGAGCGTCTCTAAACTTGAAGCAGTGTCACTAATCTAGAGAGAGCATCTCTAAACTAGAAGCAGTGTCTCTAAACTAGAGAGAGCATCTCTTAACTAGAAGCAGTGTCTCTAATCTAGAGAGAGCATCTCTAAACTAGAAGCAGCGTCTCTAAACTAGAGAGATCATCTCTAAACTAGAAGCAGTGTCTCTAAACTGGAGAGAGCATCTCTAATCTAGAAGCAGTGTCTCTAAACTAGAGAGCGCATCTCTAAACTAGAAGCAGTGTCTCTATATTAGAGAGAGCATCTCTAAACTAGAAGCAGTGTCTCTAAACTGGGGAGAGCATCTCTAAACTAGAAGCAGTGTCTCTAAACGAGAGAGAGCATCTCTAAACTAGAAGCAGTGTCTCTAAACTAGAGAGAGCCTCTCTAATCTAGAAGCAGTGTCTCAAAACTAGAGAGAGCATCTCTAAACTAGAAGCAGCGTTTCTAAACTAGAGAGAGCATCTCTAAACTAGAAGCAGTGTCTCTAATCTAGAGAGAGCATCTCTTAATGAGAAGCAGTGCCTCTAATCTAGAGAGAGCATCTTTAAACTAGAAGCAGTGTCTCTAAACTAGAGAGAGCATCTCTAAACTAGAAGCAGTGTCTCTAACCGAGACAGAACATCTCTAAACTAGAAGCAGTGTCTCTAAACTAGAGAGAGCATTTCTAAACTAGAAGCAGTGTCTCTAATCTAGAGAGAGCATCTCTAAACTAGAAGCAATGTCTCTAAACTAGAGAGAGCATCTCTTAACTAGAAGCAGTGTCTCTAATCTAGAGAGAGCATCTCTAAACTAGAAGCAGCGTCTCTAAACTAGAGAGATCATCTCTAAACTAGAAGCAGTGTCTCTAAACTGGAGAGAGCATCTCTAAACTAGAAGCAGTGTCTCTAAACTAGAGAGATCATCTCTAAACTAGAAGCAGTGTCTCTAAACTGGAGAGAGCATCTCTAAATTAGAAGCAGTGTCTCTAAAGTAGAGAGAGCATCTCTAAACTAGAAGCAGTGTCTCTAAACTAGAGAGAGCATCTCTTAACTAGAAGCAGTGTCTCTAATCTAGAGAGAGCATCTCTAAACTAGAAGCAGCTTCTTTAAACTAGAGAGATCATCTCTAAACCTGAAGCAGTGTCTCTAAACTGGAGAGAGCATCTCTAAACTAGAAGCAGTGTCTCTAAACTAGAGAGATCATCTCTAAACTAGAAGCAGTGTCTCTAAACTGGAGAGAGCATCTCTAAACTAGAAGCAGTGTCTCTAATCCAGAGAGAGCATCTCTAAACTAGAAGCAGTGTCTCTAATCCAGAGAGAGCATCTCTAAACTAGAAGCAGTGTCTCTAATCTAGAGAGAGCATCTCTAAACTAGAAGCAGCGTCTCTAAACTAGAGAGAGCATCTCTAATCTCGAAGCAGTGTCTCAAAAATAGAGAGAGCATCTCTAATCTAGAAGCAGTGTCTCTAAACAAGAGAGAGCATCTCTAAACTAGAAGCAGTGTCCCTAAACTAGAGAGAGCATCGCTAAACTAGAAGCAGTGTCTCTAAACTAGAGAGAGCATCTCTAAAATAGAAGCAGTGTCTCTAAACTAGAGAGAGCATCTCTAAAATAGAAGCAGTGTCTCTAAACTAGAGAGAGCATCTCTAAACAAGAAGCAGTGTCTCTAAACTAGAGAGAGCCTCTCTAATCTAGAAGCAGTGTCTCAAAACTAGAGAGAGCATCTCTAAACTAGAAGCAGCGTCTCTAAACTAGAGAGAGCATCTCTAAACTAGAAGCAGTGTCTCTAATCTAGAGAGAGCATCTCTAAACTAGAAGCAGTGTCTCTAAACTAGAGAGAGCATCTCTTAACTAGAAGCAGTGTCTCTAATCTAGAGAGAGCATCTCTAAACTAGAAGCAGCGTCTCTAAACTAGAGAGTTCATCTCTAAACTAGAATCAGTGTCTCTAATCTAGAGAGAGCATCTCTAATCTCGAAGCAGCGTCTCTAAACTAGAGAGTTCATCTCTAAACTAGAAGCAGTGTCTCTAATCTAGAGAGAGCATCTCTAAACGAGAAGCAGTGTCTCTAAACTAGAGAGAGCATCTCTTAACAAGAAGCAGTGTCTCTAATCTAGAGAGAGCATCTTTAAACTAGAAGCAGTGTCTCTAAACTAGAGAGAGCATCTCTAAACTAGAAGCAGTGTCTCTAACCTAGAGAGAGCATCTCTAAACTAGAAGCAGTGTCTCTAATCTAGAGAGAGCCTCTCTAATCTAGAAGCAGTGCTCAAAACTAGAGAGAGCAGGTCTAAACTAGAAGCAGCGTCTCTAAACTAGAGAGAGCATCTCTTAACTAGAAGCAGTCCCTCTAATCTAGAGAGAGCATCTTTAAACTAGAAGCAGTGTCTCTAAACTAGAGAGAGCATCTCTAAACTAGAAGCAGTGTCTCTAACCTAGAGAGAGCATCTCTAAACTAGAAGCAGTGTCTCTAATCTAGAGAGAGCATCTCTAATCTAGAAGCAGTGCTAAAAACTAGAGAGAGCATGTCTAAACTAGAAGCAGCGTCTCTAAACTAGAGAGAGCATCTCTTAACTAGAAGCAGTGTCTCTAATCTAGAGAGAGCATCTCTAAACTAGAAGCACTGTCTCGAAACTAGAGAGAGCATCTCTTAACTAGAAGCAGTGTCTCTAATCTAGAGAGAGCATATCTAAACTAGAAGCAGTGTCTTTAAACTAGAGAGAGCCTCTCTAGTCTAGAAGCATTGTCTCAAAACTAGAGAGAGCATCTCTAAACTAGAAGCAGCGTCTCTAAACTAGAGAGAGCATCTCTAAACTAGAAGCAGTGTCTCTAAACTAGAGAGAGCATCTCTAAACTATAAGCTGTGTCTCTAAACTAGAGAGAGCATCTCTTAACGAGAAGCAGTGACTCTAATCTAGAGAGAGCATCTTTAAACTAGAAGCAGTGTCTCTAAACTAGAGAGAGCATCTCTAAACTAGAAGCAGTGTCTCTAACCTAGAGAGAGCATCTCTAAACTAGAAGCAGTGTCTTTAAACTAGAGAGAGCCTCTCTTGTCTAGAAGCAGTGTCTCAAAACTAGAGAGAGCATCTCTAAACTAGAAGCAGTGTCTTTAAACTAGAGAGAGCCTCTCTAGTCTAGAAGCAGTGTCTCTAACCTAGAGAGAGCATCTCTAAACTAGAAGCAGTGTCTCTAAACTAGAGAGAGCATCTCTAAACTAGAAGCAGTGTCTCTAACCTAGAGAGAGCATCTCTAAACTATAAGCAGTGTCTCTAATCTAGAGAGAGCATTTCTAAACTAGAAGCAATGTCTCTAAACTAGAGAGAGCATCTCTAAACTAGAAGCATTGTCTCTAAACTAGAGAGAGCATCTATAACCTAGAAGCAGTATCTCTAATCTAGAGAGTGCATCTCTAAACTAGAAGCAGTGTCTTTAAACTAGAGAGAGCCTCTCTAATCTAGAAGCAGTGTCTCTAAACTAGAGAGAGCATCTCTAAAATAGAAGCAGTGTCTCTAAACTAGAGAGAGCATCTCTAAACTAGAAGCAGTGTCTCTAAACTAGAGAGAGCCTCTCTAATCTAGAAGCAGTGTCTCAAAACTAGAGAGAGCATGTCTAAACTAGAAGCAGCGTCTCTAAACTAGAGAGAGCATCTCTAAACTAGAAGCAGTGTCTCTAATCTAGAGAGAGCATCTCTAAACTAGAAGCACTGTCTCTAAACTAGAGAGAGCATCTCTTAACTAGAAGCAGTGTCTCTAATCTAGAGAGAGCATATCTAAACTAGAAGCAGCGTCTCTAAACTAGAGGCAGCATCTCTAACCTAGAAGCAGTGTCTCTAAACTAGAGAGAGCATCTCTAAACTAGAAGCAGTGTCTCTAAACTAGAGAGAGCATCTCTAACCTAGAAGCAGTGTCTCTAAACTAGAGAGAGCATCTCTAAACTAGAAGCAGTGTCTCTAAACTAGAGAGAGCATCTCTAAACTAGAAGCAGTGTCTCTATATTAGAGAGAGCATCTCTAATCTCGAAGCAGCGTCTCAAAACTAGAGAGAGCATCTCTAAACTAGAAGCAGTGTCTCTAAACTAGAGAGAGCATCTCTAAACTAGAAGCAGTGTCTTTAAACTAGAGAGAGCATCTCTAAACTAGAAGCAGTGTCTCCAAACTGGAGAGAGCATCTCTAAACTAGAAGCAGTGTCTCTAAACTAGAGAGAGCATCTCTTAACTAGAAGCAGTGTCTCTAATCTAGAGAGAACATCTCTAAACTAGAAGCAGTGTCTCTAAACTAGAGAGATCATCTCTAAACTAGAAGCAGTGTCTCTAAACTGGAGAGAGCATCTCTAAACTAGAAGCAGTGTCTCTAAACTAGAGAGATCATCTCTAAACTAGAAGCAGTGTCTCTAAACTGGAGAGAGCATCTCTAAACTGGAAGCAGTGTCTCTAATCCAGAGAGAGCATCTCTAAACTAGAAGCAGTGTGTCTAATCCAGAGAGAGCATCTCTAAACTAGAAGCAGTGTCTCTAAACTGGGGAGAGCATCTCTAAACTAGAAGCAGTGTCTCTAAACGAGAGAGAGCATCTCTAAACTAGAAGCAGTGTCTCTAAACTAGAGAGAGCCTCTCTAATCTAGAAGCAGTGTCTCAAAACTAGAGAGAGCATCTCTAAACTAGAAGCAGCGTTTCTAAACTAGAGAGAGCATCTCTTAACTAGAAGCAGTCCCTCTAATCTAGAGAGAGCATCTTTAAACTAGAAGCAGTGTCTCTAAACTAGAGAGAGCATCTCTAAACTAGAAGCAGTGTCTCTAACCTAGAGAGAGCATCTCTAAACTAGAAGCAGTGTCTCTAATCTAGAGAGAGCATCTCTAATCTAGAAGCAGTGCTAAAAACTAGAGAGAGCATGTCTAAACTAGAAGCAGCGTCTCTAAACTAGAGAGAGCATCTCTTAACTAGAAGCAGTGTCTCTAATCTAGAGAGAGCATCTCTAAACTAGAAGCACTGTCTCGAAACTAGAGAGAGCATCTCTTAACTAGAAGCAGTGTCTCTAATCTAGAGAGAGCATATCTAAACTAGAAGCAGTGTCTTTAAACTAGAGAGAGCCTCTCTAGTCTAGAAGCATTGTCTCAAAACTAGAGAGAGCATCTCTAAACTAGAAGCAGCGTCTCTAAACTAGAGAGAGCATCTCTAAACTAGAAGCAGTGTCTCTAAACTAGAGAGAGCATCTCTAAACTATAAGCTGTGTCTCTAAACTAGAGAGAGCATCTCTTAACGAGAAGCAGTGACTCTAATCTAGAGAGAGCATCTTTAATCCAGAAGCAGTGTCTCTAAACTAGAGAGAGCATCTCTAAACTAGAAGCAGTGTCTCTAACCTAGAGAGAGCATCTCTAAACTAGAAGCAGTGTCTTTAAACTAGAGAGAGCCTCTCTTGTCTAGAAGCAGTGTCTCAAAACTAGAGAGAGCATCTCTAAACTAGAAGCAGTGTCTTGAAACTAGAGAGAGCCTCTCTAGTCTAGAAGCAGTGTCTCTAACCTAGAGAGAGCATCTCTAAACTAGAAGCAGTGTCTCTAAACTAGAGAGAGCATCTCTAAACTAGAAGCAGTGTCTCTAACCTAGAGAGAGCATCTCTAAACTATAAGCAGTGTCTCTAATCTAGAGAGAGCATTTCTAAACTAGAAGCAATGTCTCTAAACTAGAGAGAGCATCTCTAAACTAGAAGCATTGTCTCTAAACTAGAGAGAGCATCTATAACCTAGAAGCAGTATCTCTAATCTAGAGAGTGCATCTCTAAACTAGAAGCAGTGTCTCTAAACTAGAGAGAGCATCTCTAAAATAGAAGCAGTGTCTCTAAACTAGAGAGAGCATCTCTAAACTAGAAGCAGTGTCTCTAAACTAGAGAGAGCCTCTCTAATCTAGAAGCAGTGTCTCAAAACTAGAGAGAGCATGTCTAAACTAGAAGCAGCGTCTCTAAACTAGAGAGAGCATCTCTAAACTAGAAGCAGTGTCTCTAATCTAGAGAGAGCATCTCTAAACTAGAAGCACTGTCTCTAAACTAGAGAGAGCATCTCTTAACTAGAAGCAGTGTCTCTAATCTAGAGAGAGCATATCTAAACTAGAAGCAGCGTCTCTAAACTAGAGGGAGCATCTCTAACCTAGAAGCAGTGTCTCTAAACTAGAGAGAGCATCTCTAAACTAGAAGCAGTGTCTCTAAACTAGAGAGAGCATCTCTAACCTAGAAGCAGTGTCTCTAAACTAGAGAGAGCATCTCTAAACTAGAAGCAGTGTCTCTAAACTAGAGAGAGCATCTCTAAACTAGAAGCAGTGTCTCTATATTAGAGAGAGCATCTCTAATCTCGAAGCAGCGTCTCAAAACTAGAGAGAGCATCTCTAAACTAGAAGCAGTGTCTCTAAACTAGAGAGAGCATCTCTAAACTAGAAGCAGTGTCTTTAAACTAGAGAGAGCATCTCTAAACTAGAAGCAGTGTCTCCAAACTGGAGAGAGCATCTCTAAACTAGAAGCAGTGTCTCTAAACTAGAGAGAGCATCTCTTAACTAGAAGCAGTGTCTCTAATCTAGAGAGAACATCTCTAAACTAGAAGCAGTGTCTCTAAACTAGAGAGATCATCTCTAAACTAGAAGCAGTGTCTCTAAACTGGAGAGAGCATCTCTAAACTAGAAGCAGTGTCTCTAAACTAGAGAGATCATCTCTAAACTAGAAGCAGTGTCTCTAAACTGGAGAGAGCATCTCTAAACTGGAAGCAGTGTCTCTAATCCAGAGAGAGCATCTCTAAACTAGAAGCAGTGTGTCTAATCCAGAGAGAGCATCTCTAAACTAGAAGCAGTGTCTCTAATCTAGAGAGAGCATCTCTAAACTAGAAGCAGCGTCTCTAAACTAGAGAGAGCATCTCTAACCTAGAAGCAGTGTCTCAAAACTAGAGAGAGCATCTCTAATCTAGAAGCAGTGTCTCTAAACTAGAGAGAGCATCTCTAAAATAGAAGCAGTGTCCCTAAACTAGAGAGAGCATCGCTATACTAGAAGCAGTGTCTCTAAACTAGAGAGAGCATCTCTAAAATAGAAGCAGTGTCTCTAAACTAGAGAGAGCATCTCTAAAACAGAAGCAGTGTCTCTAAACTAGAGAGAGCATCTCTAAACAAGAAGCAGTGTCTCTAAACTAGAGAGAGCCTCTCTAATCTAGAAGCAGTTTCTCAAAACTAGAGAGAGCATCTCTAAACGAGAAGCAGCGTCTCTAAACTAGAGAGAGCATCTCTAAACTAGAAGCAGTGTCTCTAATCTAGAGAGAGCATCTCTAAACTAGAAGCAGTGTCTCTAAACTAGAGAGAGCATCTCTTAACTAGAAGCAGTGTCTCTAATCTAGAGAGAGCATCTCTAAACTAGAAGCAGCGTCTCTAAACTAGAGAGTTCATCTCTAAACTAGAAGCAGTGTCTCTAATCTAGAGAGAGCATCTCTAATCTCGAAGCAGCGTCTCAAAACTAGAGAGAGCATCTCTAAACTAGAAGCAGTGTCTCTAAACTAGAGAGAGCATCTCTAAACTAGAAGCAGTGTCTCTAATCTAGAGAGAGCATCTCTAAACGAGAAGCAGTGTCTCTAAACTAGAGAGAGCATCTCTTAACTAGAAGCAGTCCCTCTAATCTAGAGAGAGCATCTTTAAACTAGAAGCAGTGTCTCTAAACTAGAGAGAGCATCTCTAAACTAGAAGCAGTGTCTCTAACCTAGAGAGAGCATCTCTAAACTAGAAGCAGTGTCTCTAATCTAGAGAGAGCATCTCTAATCTAGAAGCAGTGCTAAAAACTAGAGAGAGCATGTCTAAACTAGAAGCAGCGTCTCTAAACTAGAGAGAGCATCTCTTAACTAGAAGCAGTGTCTCTAATCTAGAGAGAGCATCTCTAAACTAGAAGCACTGTCTCGAAACTAGAGAGAGCATCTCTTAACTAGAAGCAGTGTCTCTAATCTAGAGAGAGCATATCTAAACTAGAAGCAGTGTCTTTAAACTAGAGAGAGCCTCTCTAGTCTAGAAGCATTGTCTCAAAACTAGAGAGAGCATCTCTAAACTAGAAGCAGCGTCTCTAAACTAGAGAGAGCATCTCTAAACTAGAAGCAGTGTCTCTAAACTAGAGAGAGCATCTCTAAACTATAAGCTGTGTCTCTAAACTAGAGAGAGCATCTCTTAACGAGAAGCAGTGACTCTAATCTAGAGAGAGCATCTCTAAACTAGAAGCAGTGTCTCTAAACTAGAGAGAGCATCTCTAAACTAGAAGCAGTGTCTCTAACCTAGAGAGAGCATCTCTAAACTAGAAGCAGTGTCTTTAAACTAGAGAGAGCCTCTCTTGTCTAGAAGCAGTGTCTCAAAACTAGAGAGAGCATCTCTAAACTAGAAGCAGTGTCTTTAAACTAGAGAGAGCCTCTCTAGTCTAGAAGCAGTGTCTCTAACCTAGAGAGAGCATCTCTAAACTAGAAGCAGTGTCTCTAAACTAGAGAGAGCATCTCTAAACTAGAAGCAGTGTCTCTAACCTAGAGAGAGCATCTCTAAACTATAAGCAGTGTCTCTAATCTAGAGAGAGCATTTCTAAACTAGAAGCAATGTCTCTAAACTAGAGAGAGCATCTCTAAACTAGAAGCATTGTCTCTAAACTAGAGAGAGCATCTATAACCTAGAAGCAGTATCTCTAATCTAGAGAGTGCATCTCTAAACTAGAAGCAGTGTCTCTAAACTAGAGAGAGCATCTCTAAAATAGAAGCAGTGTCTCTAAACTAGAGAGAGCATCTCTAAACTAGAAGCAGTGTCTCTAAACTAGAGAGAGCCTCTCTAATCTAGAAGCAGTGTCTCAAAACTAGAGAGAGCATGTCTAAACTAGAAGCAGCGTCTCTAAACTAGAGAGAGCATCTCTAAACTAGAAGCAGTGTCTCTAATCTAGAGAGAGCATCTCTAAACTAGAAGCACTGTCTCTAAACTAGAGAGAGCATCTCTTAACTAGAAGCAGTGTCTCTAATCTAGAGAGAGCATATCTAAACTAGAAGCAGCGTCTCTAAACTAGAGGGAGCATCTCTAACCTAGAAGCAGTGTCTCTAAACTAGAGAGAGCATCTCTAAACTAGAAGCAGTGTCTCTAAACTAGAGAGAGCATCTCTAACCTAGAAGCAGTGTCTCTAAACTAGAGAGAGCATCTCTAAACTAGAAGCAGTGTCTCTAAACTAGAGAGAGCATCTCTAAACTAGAAGCAGTGTCTCTATATTAGAGAGAGCATCTCTAATCTCGAAGCAGCGTCTCAAAACTAGAGAGAGCATCTCTAAACTAGAAGCAGTGTCTCTAAACTAGAGAGAGCATCTCTAAACTAGAAGCAGTGTCTTTAAACTAGAGAGAGCATCTCTAAACTAGAAGCAGTGTCTCCAAACTGGAGAGAGCATCTCTAAACTAGAAGCAGTGTCTCTAAACTAGAGAGAGCATCTCTTAACTAGAAGCAGTGTCTCTAATCTAGAGAGAACATCTCTAAACTAGAAGCAGTGTCTCTAAACTAGAGAGATCATCTCTAAACTAGAAGCAGTGTCTCTAAACTGGAGAGAGCATCTCTAAACTAGAAGCAGTGTCTCTAAACTGGAGAGAGCATCTCTAAACTGGAAGCAGTGTCTCTAATCCAGAGAGAGCATCTCTAAACTAGAAGCAGTGTCTCTAAACTGGAGAGATCATCTCTAAACTAGAAGCAGTGTCTCTAAACTGGAGAGAGCATCTCTAAACTGGAAGCAGTGTCTCTAATCCAGAGAGAGCATCTCTAAACTAGAAGCAGTGTGTCTAATCCAGAGAGAGCATCTCTAAACTAGAAGCAGTGTCTCTAATCTAGAGAGAGCATCTCTAAACTAGAAGCAGCGTCTCTAAACTAGAGAGAGCATCTCTAACCTAGAAGCAGTGTCTCAAAACTAGAGAGAGCATCTCTAATCTAGAAGCAGTGTCTCTAAACTAGAGAGAGCATCTCTAAAATAGAAGCAGTGTCCCTAAACTAGAGAGAGCATCGCTATACTAGAAGCAGTGTCTCTAAACTAGAGAGAGCATCTCTAAAATAGAAGCAGTGTCTCTAAACTAGAGAGAGCATCTCTAAAATAGAAGCAGTGTCTCTAAACTAGAGAGAGCATCTCTAAACAAGAAGCACTGTCTCTAAACTAGAGAGAGCCTCTCTAATCTAGAAGCAGTTTCTCAAAACTAGAGAGAGCATCTCTAAACGAGAAGCAGCGTCTCTAAACTAGAGAGAGCATCTCTAAACTAGAAGCAGTGTCTCTAATCTAGAGAGAGCATCTCTAAACTAGAAGCAGTGTCTCTAAACTAGAGAGAGCATCTCTTAACTAGAAGCAGTGTCTCTAATCTAGAGAGAGCATCTCTAAACTAGAAGCAGCGTCTCTAAACTAGAGAGTTCATCTCTAAACTAGAAGCAGTGTCTCTAATCTAGAGAGAGCATCTCTAAACTAGAAGCAGTGTCTCTAAACTAGAGAGAGCATCTCTAAACTAGAAGCAGTGTCTCTAATCTAGAGAGAGCATCTCTAAACGAGAAGCAGTGTCTCTAAACTAGAGAGAGCATCTCTTAACAAGAAGCAGTGTCTCTAATCTAGAGAGAGCATCTTTAAACTAGAGGCAGTGTCTCTAAACTAGAGAGAGCATCTCTAAACTAGAAGCAGTGTCTCTAACCTAGAGAGAGCATCTCTAAACTAGAAGCAGTGTCTCTAATCTAGAGAGAGCCTCTCTAATCTAGAAGCAGTGCTCAAAACTAGAGAGAGCAGGTCTAAACTAGAAGCAGCGTCTCTAAACTGGAGAGAGCATCTCTTAACTCGAAGCAGTGCCTCTAATCTAGAGAGAGCATCTTTAAACTAGAAGCAGTGTCTCTAAACTAGAGAGAGCATCTCTAAACTAGAAGCAGTGTCTCTAACCTAGAGAGAGCATCTCTAAACTAGAAGCAGTGTCTCTAATCTAGAGAGAGCCTCTCTAATCTAGAAGCAGTGCTCAAAACTAGAGAGAGCATGTCTAAACTAGAAGCAGCGTCTCTAAACTAGAGAGAGCATCTCTTAACTAGAAGCAGTGTCTCTAATCTAGAGAGAGCATCTCTAAACTAGAAGCACTGTCTCGAAACTAGAGAGAGCATCTCTTAACTAGAAGCAGTGTCTCTAATCTAGAGAGAGCATATCTAAACTAGAAGCAGTGTCTTTAAACTAGAGAGAGCCTCTCTAGTCTAGAAGCATTGTCTCAAAACTAGAGAGAGCATCTCTAAACTAGAAGCAGCGTCTCTAAACTAGAGAGAGCATCTCTAAACTAGAAGCAGTGTCTCTAAACTAGAGAGAGCATCTCTAAACTATAAGCTGTGTCTCTAAACTAGAGAGAGCATCTCTTAACGAGAAGCAGTGTCTCTAATCTAGAGAGAGCATCTTTAAACTAGAAGCAGTGTCTCTAAACTAGAGAGAGCATCTCTAAACTAGAAGCAGTGTCTCTAACCTAGAGAGAGCATCTCTAAACTAGAAGCAGTGTCTTTAAACTAGAGAGAGCCTCTCTAGTCTAGAAGCAGTGTCTCAAAACTAGAGAGAGCATCTCTAAACTAGAAGCAGTGTCTTTAAACTAGAGAGAGCCTCTCTAGTCTAGAAGCAGTGTCTCAAAACTAGAGAGAGCATCTCTAAACTAGAAGCAGCATCTCTAAACTAGAGAGAGAATCTCTAAACTAGAAGCAGTGTCTCTAAACTAGAGAGAGCATCTCTAAACTAGAAGCAGTGTCTCTAAACTAGAGAGAGAATCTCTAAACTAGAAGCAGTGTCTCTAACCTAGAGAGAGCATCTCTAAACTATAAGCAGTGTCTCTAATCTAGAGAGAGCATTTCTAAACTAGAAGCAATGTCTCTAAACTAGAGAGAGCATCTCTAAACTAGAAGCAGTGTCTCTAAACTAGAGAGAGCATCTATAACCTAGAAGCAGTATCTCTAATCTAGAGAGTGCATCTCTAAACTAGAAGCAGTGTCTCTAAACTAGAGAGAGCCTCTCTAATCTAGAAACAGTGTCTCTAAACTAGAGAGAGCATCTCTAAAATAGAAGCAGTGTCTCTAAACTAGAGAGAGCATCTCTAAACTAGAAGCAGTGTCTCTAAACTAGAGAGAGCCTCTCTAATCTAGAAGCAGTGTCTCAAAACTAGAGAGAGCATGTCTAAACTAGAAGCAGCGTCTCTAAACTAGAGAGAGCATCTCTAAACTAGAAGCAGTGTCTCTAATCTAGAGAGAGCATCTCTAAACTAGAAGCACTGTCTCTAAACTAGAGAGAGCATCTCTTAACTAGAAGCAGTGTCTCTAATCTAGAGAGAGCATATCTAAACTAGAAGCTGCGTCTCTAAACTAGAGGGAGCATCTCTAACCTAGAAGCAGTGTCTCTAATCTAGAGAGAGCATCTCTAAACTAGAAGCAGTGTCTCTAAACTAGAGATAGCATCTCTAACCTAGAAGCAGTGTCTCTAAACTAGAGAGAGCATCTCTAAACTAGAAGCAGTGTCTCTATATTAGAGAGAGCATCTCTAATCTCGAAGCAGCGTCTCAAAACTAGAGAGAGCATCTCTAAACTAGAAGCAGTGCCTCTAAACGAGAGAGAGCATCTCTAAACTAGAAGCAGTGTCTTTAAACTAGAGAGAGCCTCTCTAGTCTAGAAGCAGTGTCTCAAAACTAGAGAGAGCATCTCTAAACTAGAAGCAGCGTCTCTAAACTAGAGAGAGAATCTCTAAACTAGAAGCAGTGTCTCTAAACTAGAGAGAGCATCTCTAAACTAGAAGCAGTGTCTCTAATCTAGAGAGAGCATCTCTAAACTATAAGCAGTGTCTCTAAACTAGAGAGAGCATCTCTTAACGAGAAGCAGTGTCTCTAATCTAGAGAGAGCATCTTTAAACTAGCAGCAGTGTCTCTAAACTAGAGAGAGCATCTCTAAACTAGAAGCAGTGTCTCTAACCTAGAGAGAGCATTTCTAAACTAGAAGCAATGTCTCTAAACTAGAGAGAGCATCTCTAAACTAGAAGCAGTGTCTCTAATCTAGAGAGAGCATCTCTAAACTATAAGCAGTGTCTCTAAACTAGAGAGAGCATCTCTTAACGAGAAGCAGTGTCTCTAATCTAGAGAGAGCATCTTTAAACTAGAAGCAGTGTCTCTAAACTAGAGAGAGCATCTCTAAACTAGAAGCAATGTCTCTAAACTAGAGAGAGCATCTCTAAACTAGAAGCAGTGTCTCTAAACTAGAGAGAGAATCTCTAAACTAGAAGCAGTGTCTCTAAACTAGAGAGAGCATCTCTAAACTAGAAGCAGTGTCTCTAATCTAGAGAGAGCATCTCTAAACTATAAGCAGTGTCTCTAAACTAGAGAGAGAATCACTAAACTAGAAGCAGTGTCTCTAAACTAGAGAGAGCATCTCTAAACTAGAAGCCGTGTCTCTAATCTAGAGCGAGCATCTCTAAACCATAAGCAGTGTCTCTAAACTAGAGAGAGCATCTCTTAACGAGAAGCAGTGTCTCTAATCTAGAGAGAGCATCTTTAAACTAGAAGCAGTGTCTCTAAACTAGAGAGAGCATCTCTAAACTAGAAGCAGTGTCTCTAACCTAGAGAGAGCATTTCTAAACTAGAAGCAATGTCTCTAAACTAGAGAGAGCATCTCTAAACTAGAAGCAGTGTCTCTAAACTAGAGAGAGCATCTATAACCTAGAAGCAGTGTCTCTAATCTAGAGAGAGCATCTCTAAACTAGAAGCAATGTCTCTAAACTAGAGAGAGCATCTCTAAACTAGAAGCAGTGTCTCTAAACTAGAGAGAGCATCTCTAACCTAGAAGCAGTGTCTCTAAACTCGAATGAGCATATCTAAACTAGAAGCAGTGTCTCTAAACTAGAGAGAGCATCTCTAAACTAGAAGCAGTGTCTCTAAACTAGAGAGAGCATCTCTAAGCTAGAAGCAGTGTCTCTAAACTAGAGAGAGCATCTCTTAACGAGAAGCAGTGTCTCTAAACTAGAGAGAGCATCTCTAAACTAGAAGCAGCGTCTCTAAACTAGAGAGAGCATCTCTAAGCTAGAAGCAGTGTCTCTAAACTAGAGAGAGCATCTCTTAACGAGAAGCAGTGTCTCTAATCTAGAGAGAGCATCTTTAAACTAGAAGCAGTGTTTCTAAACTAGAGAGAGCATCTCTAAACTAGAAGCAGTGTCTCTAACCTAGAGAGAGCATTTCTAAACTAGAAGCAATGTCTCTAAACTAGAGAGAGCATCTCTAAACTAGAAGCAGTGTCTCTAATCTAGAGAGAGCATCTCTAAACTATAAGCAGTGTCTCTAAACTAGATAGAGCATCTCTTAACGAGAAGCAGTGTCTCTAATCTAGAGAGAGCATCTTTAAACTAGAAGCAGAGTCTCTAAACTAGAGAGAGCATCTCTAAACTAGAAGCAATGTCTCTATACTAGAGAGAGCATCTCTAAACTAGAAGCAGTGTCTCTAAACTAGAGAGAGAATCTCTAAACTAGAAGCAGTGTCTCTAAACTAGAGAGAGCATCTCTAAACTAGAAGCAGTGTCTCTAATCTGGAGAGAGCATCTCTAAACTATAAGCAGTGTCTCTAAACTAGAGAGAGAATCTCTAAACTAGAAGCAGTGTCTCTAAACTAGAGAGAGCATCTCTAAACTAGAAGCAGTGTCTCTAATCTAGAGAGAGCATCTCTAAACTATAAGCAGTGTCTCTAAACTAGAGAGAGCATCTCTTAACGAGAAGCAGTGTCTCTAATCTAGAGAGAGCATCTTTAAACTAGAAGCAGCGTCTCTAAACTAGAGAGACCATCTCTAAACTAGAAGCAGTGTCTCTAACCTAGAGAGAGCATTTCTAAACTAGAAGCAATGTCTCTAAACTAGAGAGAGCATCTCTAAACTAGAAGCAGTGTCTCTAAACTAGAGAGAGCATCTATAACCTGGAAGCAGTGTCTCTAATCTAGCGAGAGCATCTCTAAACTAGAAGCAATGTCTCTAAACTAGAGAGAGCATCTCGGAACTAGAAGCAGTGTCTCTAAACTAGAGAGAGCATCTCTAACCTAGAAGCAGTGTCTCTAAACTCGAATGAGCATCTCTAAACTAGAAGCAGTGTCTCTAAACTAGAGAGAGCATCTCTAAACTAGAAGCAGTGTCTCTAAACTAGAGAGAGCATCTCTGAAGTAGAAGCAGCGTCTCTAAACTAGAGAGAGCATCTCTAAGCTAGAAGCAGTGTCTCTAAACTAGACAGAGCATCTCTAAAATAGAAGCAGTGTCTCTAAACTAGAGAGAGCATCTCTAAACTAGAAGCAGTGTCTCTAATCTAGAGAGAGCATCTCTAAACTAGAAGCAGTGTCTCTAATCTAGAGAGAGCATCTCTAAACTAGAAGCAGTGTCTCTAAACTAGAGAGAGCATCTCTAAACTAGAAGCAGTGTCTCTAATCTAGAGAGAGCATCTCTAAACTAGAAGCAGTGTCTCTAATCTAGAGAGAGCATCTCTAAACTAGAAGCAGTGTCTCTAATCTAGAAAGAGCATCTCTAAACTAGAATCAGTGTCTCTAAACTAGAGAGAGCATCTCTGAAGTAGAAGCAGCGTCTCTAAACTAGAGAGAGCATCTCTAAGCTAGAAGCAGTGTCTCTAAACTAGACAGAGCATCTCTAAAATAGAAGCAGTGTCTCTAAACTAGAGAGAGCATCTCTAAACTAGAAGCAGTGTCTCTAATCTAGAGAGAGCATCTCTAAACTAGAAGCAGTGTCTCTAATCTAGAGCGAGCATCTCTAAACCATAAGCAGTGTCTCTAAACTAGAGAGAGCATCTCTTAACGAGAAGCAGTGTCTCTAATCTAGAGAGAGCATCTTTAAACTAGAAGCAGTGTCTCTAAACTAGAGAGAGCATCTCTAAACTAGAAGCAGTGTCTCTAACCTGGAGAGAGCATTTCTAAACTAGAAGCAATGTCTCTAAACTAGAGAGAGCATCTCTAAACTAGAAGCAGTGTCTCTAAACTAGAGAGAGCATCTATAACCTAGAAGCAGTGTCTCTAATCTAGAGAGAGAATCTCTCAACTAGAAGCAGTGTCTCTAATCTAGAGAGGGCATATCTAAACTAGAAGCAGTGTCTCTAAACTAGAAGCAGTGTCTCTAAACTAGAGAGAGCATCTCTTAACGAGAAGCAGTGTCTCTAATCTAGAGAGAGCATCTTTAAACTAGAAGCAGTGTCTCTAAACTAGAGAGAGCATCTCTAAACTAGAAGCAGTGTCTCTAACCTAGAGAGAGCATTTCTAAACTAGAAGCAATGTCTCTAAACTAGAGAGAGCATCTCTAAACTAGAAGCAGTGTCTCTAAACTAGAGGGAGCATCTCTAACCTAGAAGCAGTGTCTCTAATCTAGAGAGAGCATCTCTAAACTAGAAGCAGTGTCTCTAAACTAGAGATAGCATCTCTAACCTAGAAGCAGTGTCTCTAAATTAGAGAGAGCATCTCTAAACTAGAAGCAGTGTCTCTATATTAGAGAGAGCATCTCTAATCTCGAAGCAGCGTCTCAAAACTAGAGAGAGCATCTCTAAACTAGAAGCAGTGCCTCTAAACGAGAGAGAGCATCTCTAAACTAGAAGCAGTGTCTTTAAACTAGAGAGAGCCTCTCTAGTCTAGAAGCAGTGTCTCAAAACTAGAGAGAGCATCTCTAAACTAGAAGCAGCGTCTCTAAACTAGAGAGAGAATCTCTAAACTAGAAGCAGTGTCTCTAAACTAGAGAGAGCATCTCTAAACTAGAAGCAGTGTCTCTAATCTAGAGAGAGCATCTCTAAACTATAAGCAGTGTCTCTAAACTAGAGAGAGCATCTCTTAACGAGAAGCAGTGTCTCTAATCTAGAGAGAGCATCTTTAAACTAGCAGCAGTGTCTCTAAACTAGAGAGAGCATCTCTAAACTAGAAGCAGTGTCTCTAACCTAGAGAGAGCATTTCTAAACTAGAAGCAATGTCTCTAAACTAGAGAGAGCATCTCTAAACTAGAAGCAGTGTCTCTAATCTAGAGAGAGCATCTCTAAACTATAAGCAGTGTCTCTAAACTAGAGAGAGCATCTCTTAACGAGAAGCAGTGTCTCTAATCTAGAGAGAGCATCTTTAAACTAGAAGCAGTGTCTCTAAACTAGAGAGAGCATCTCTAAACTAGAAGCAATGTCTCTAAACTAGAGAGAGCATCTCTAAACTAGAAGCAGTGTCTCTAAACTAGAGAGAGAATCTCTAAACTAGAAGCAGTGTCTCTAAACTAGAGAGAGCATCTCTAAACTAGAAGCAGTGTCTCTAATCTAGAGAGAGCATCTCTAAACTATAAGCAGTGTCTCTAAACTAGAGAGAGAATCACTAAACTAGAAGCAGTGTCTCTAAACTAGAGAGAGCATCTCTAAACTAGAAGCCGTGTCTCTAATCTAGAGCGAGCATCTCTAAACCATAAGCAGTGTCTCTAAACTAGAGAGAGCATCTCTTAACGAGAAGCAGTGTCTCTAATCTAGAGAGAGCATCTTTAAACTAGAAGCAGTGTCTCTAAACTAGAGAGAGCATCTCTAAACTAGAAGCAGTGTCTCTAACCTGGAGAGAGCATTTCTAAACTAGAAGCAATGTCTCTAAACTAGAGAGAGCATCTCTAAACTAGAAGCAGTGTCTCTAAACTAGAGAGAGCATCTATAACCTAGAAGCAGTGTCTCTAATCTAGAGAGAGAATCTCTAAACTAGAAGCAGTGTCTCTAATCTAGAGAGGGCATATCTAAACTAGAAGCAGTGTCTCTAAACTAGAAGCAGTGTCTCTAAACTAGAGAGAGCATCTCTTAACGAGAAGCAGTGTCTCTAATCTAGAGAGAGCATCTTTAAACTAGAAGCAGTGTCTCTAAACTAGAGAGAGCATCTCTAAACTAGAAGCAGTGTCTCTAACCTAGAGAGAGCATTTCTAAACTAGAAGCAATGTCTCTAAACTAGAGAGAGCATCTCTAAACTAGAAGCAGTGTCTCTAAACTAGAGAGAGCATCTATAACCTAGAAGCAGTGTCTCTAATCTAGAGAGAGCATCTCTAAACTAGAAGCAATGTCTCTAAACTAGAGAGAGCATCTCTAAACTAGAAGCAGTGTCTCTAAACTAGAGAGAGCATCTCTAACCTAGAAGCAGTGTCTCTAAACTCGAATGAGCATATCTAAACTAGAAGCAGTGTCTCTAAACTAGAGAGAGCATCTCTAAACTAGAAGCAGTGTCTCTAAACTAGAGAGAGCATCTCTAAGCTAGAAGCAGTGTCTCTAAACTAGAGAGAGCATCTCTTAACGAGAAGCAGTGTCTCTAAACTAGAGAGAGCATCTCTAAACTAGAAGCAGCGTCTCTAAACTAGAGAGAGCATCTCTAAGCTAGAAGCAGTGTCTCTAAACTAGAGAGAGCATCTCTTAACGAGAAGCAGTGTCTCTAATCTAGAGAGAGCATCTCTAAACTAGAAGCAGTGTCTCTAAACTAGAGAGAGCATCTCTAAACTAGTAGCAATGTCTCTATACTAGAGAGAGCATCTCTAAACTAGTAGCAGTGTCTCTAAACTAGAGAGAGAATCTCTAAACTAGAAGCAGTGTCTCTAAACTAGAGAGAGCATCTCTAAACTAGAAGCAGTGTCTCTAATCTGGAGAGAGCATCTCTAAACTATAAGCAGTGTCTCTAAACTAGAGAGAGAATCTCTAAACTAGAAGCAGTGTCTCTAAACTAGAGAGAGCATCTCTAAACTAGAAGCAGTGTCTCTAATCTAGAGAGAGCATCTCTAAACTATAAGCAGTGTCTCTAAACTAGAGAGAGCATCTCTTAACGAGAAGCAGTGTCTCTAATCTAGAGAGAGCATCTTTAAACTAGAAGCAGTGTCTCTAAACTAGAGAGAGCATCTCTAAACTAGAAGCAGTGTCTCTAACCTAGAGAGAGCATTTCTAAACTAGAAGCAATGTCTCTAAACTAGAGAGAGCATCTCGGAACTAGAAGCAGTGTCTCTAAACTAGAGAGAGCATCTCTAACCTAGAAGCAGTGTCTCTAAACTCGAATGAGCATCTCTAAACTAGAAGCAGTGTCTCTAAACTAGAGAGAGCATCTCTAAACTAGAAGCAGTGTCTCTAAACTAGAGAGAGCATCTCTGAAGTAGAAGCAGCGTCTCTAAACTAGAGAGAGCATCTCTAAGCTAGAAGCAGTGTCTCTAAACTAGACAGAGCATCTCTAAAATAGAAGCAGTGTCTCTAAACTAGAGAGAGCATCTCTAAACTAGAAGCAGTGTCTCTAATCTAGAGAGAGCATCTCTAAACTAGAAGCAGTGTCTCTAATCTAGAGAGAGCATCTCTAAACTAGAAGCAGTGTCTCTAAACTAGAGAGAGCATCTCTAAACTAGAAGCAGTGTCTCTAATCTAGAGAGAGCATCTCTAAACTAGAAGCAGTGTCTCTAATCTAGAGAGAGCATCTCTAAACTAGAAGCAGTGTCTCTAATCTAGAAAGAGCATCTCTAAACTAGAATCAGTGTCTCTAAACTAGAGAGAGCATCTCGAAACTAGAAGCAGCGTCTCTAAACTAGAGAGAGCATCTCTAAAATAGAAGCAGTGTCTCTAAACTAGAGAGAGCATCTCTAAACTAGAAGCAGTGTCTCTAAACTAGAGAGAGCATCTCTAAACTAGAAGCAGCATCTCTAAACTAGAGAGAGCATCTCTAAACTAGAAGCAGTGTCTCTAAACTAGAGAGAGCATCTCTAAACTAGAAGCAGCGTCTCTAAACTAGAGAGAGCATCTCTAAACTAGAAGCAGCGTCTCTAAACTAGAGGGAGCATCTCTAACCTAGAAGCAGTGTCTCTAAACTAGAGAGAGCATCTCTAAACTAGAAGCAGTGTCTCTAAACTAGAGAGAGCATCTCTAACCTAGAAGCAGTGTCTCTAAACTAGAGAGAGCATCTCTAAACTAAAAGCAGTGTCTCTAAACTAGAGAGAGCATCTCTAAACTTGAAGCAGTGTCTCTATATTAGAGAGAGCATCTCTAATCTCGAAGCAGCGTCTCAAAACTAGAGAGAGCATCTCTAAACTAGAAGCAGTGTCTCTAAACTAGAGAGAGCATCTCTAAACTAGAAGCAGTGTCTTTAAACTTGAGAGAGCCTCTCTAGTCTAGAAGCAGTGTCTCAAAACTAGAGAGAGCATCTCTAAACTAGAAGCAGCGTCTCTAAACTAGAGAGAGAATCTCTAAACTAGAAGCAGTGTCTCTAAACTAGAGAGAGCATCTCTAAACTAGAAGCAGTGTCTCTAATCTAGAGAGAGCATCTCTAAACTATAAGCAGTGTCTCTAAACTAGAGAGAGCATCTCTTAATGAGAAGCAGTGTCTCTAATCTAGAGAGAGCATCTTTAAACTAGAAGCAGTGTCTCTAAACTAGAGAGAGCATCTCTAAACTAGAAGCAGTGTCTCTAACCTAGAGAGAGCATTTCTAAACTAGAAGCAATGTCTCTAAACTAGAGAGAGCATCTCTAAACTAGAAGCAGTGTCTCTAAACTAGAGAGAGCATCTCTAAACTAGAAGCAATGTCTCTAAACTAGAGAGAGCATCTCTAAACTAGAAGCAGTGTCTCTAAAGTAGAGAGAGCATCTCTAAACTAGAAGCAGTGTCTCTAAACTCGAATGAGCATCTCTGAACTAGAAGCAGTGTCTCTAAACTATGGAGAGCATCTCTAAACTAGAAGCAGTGTGTCTAAACTAGAGAGAGCATCTCTGAACTAGAAGCAGCGTCTCTAAACTAGAGAGAGCATCTCTAAGCTAGAAGCAGTGTCTCTAAACTAGAGAGAGCATCTCTTAACGAGAAGCAGTGTCTCTAATCTAGAGAGAGCATCTCTAAACTAGAAGCAGTGTCTCTAAACTAGAGAGAGCATCTCTTAACGAGAAGCAGTGTCTCTAATCTTAAGAGAGCATCTTTAAACTAGAAGCAGTGTCTCTAAACTAGAGAGAGCATCTCTAAACTAGAAGCAGTGTCTCTAACCTAGAGAGAGCATTTCTAAACTAGAAGCAATGTCTCTAAACTAGAGAGAGCATCTCTAAACTAGAAGCAGTGTCTCTAATCTAGAGAGAGCATCTCTAAACTATAAGCAGTGTCTCTAAACTAGAGAGAGCATCTCTTAACGAGAAGCAGTGTCTCTAATCTAGAGAGAGCATCTTTAAACTAGAAGCAGAGTCTCTAAACTAGAGAGAGCATCTCTAAACTAGAAGCAATGTCTCTATACTAGAGAGAGCATCTCTAAACTAGAAGCAGTGTCTCTAAACTAGAGAGAGAATCTCTAAACTAGAAGCAGTGTCTCTAAACTAGAGAGAGCATCTCTAAACTAGAAGCAGTGTCTCTAATCTGGAGAGAGCATCTCTAAACTATAAGCAGTGTCTCTAATCTAGAGAGAGCATCTCTAAACTATAAGCAGTGTCTCTAAACTAGAAAGAGCATCTCTTAACGAGAAGCAGTGTCTCTAATCTAGAGAGAGCATCTTTAAACTAGAAGCAGTGTCTCTAAACTAGAGAGAGCATCTCTAAACTAGAAGCAGTGTCTCTAACCTAGAGAGAGCATTTCTAAACTAGAAGCAATGTCTCTAAACTAGAGAGAGCATCTCTAAACTAGAAGCAATGTCTCTAAACTAGAGAGAGCATCTCGGAACTAGAAGCAGTGTCTCTAAACTAGAGAGAGCATCTCTAACCTAGAAGCAGTGTCTCTAAACTCGAATGAGCATCTCTAAACTAGAAGCAGTGTCTCTAAACTAGAGAGAGCATCTCTAAACTAGAAGCAGTGTCTCTAAACTAGAGAGAGCATCTCTGAAGTAGAAGCAGCGTCTCTAAACTAGAGAGAGCATCTCTAAGCTAGAAGCAGTGTCTCTAAACTAGACAGAGCATCTCTAAAATAGAAGCAGTGTCTCTAAACTAGAGAGAGCATCTCTAAACTAGAAGCAGTGTCTCTAATCTAGAGAGAGCATCTCTAAACTAGAAGCAGTGTCTCTAATCTAGAGAGAGCATCTCTAAACTAGAAGCAGTGTCTCTAAACTAGAGAGAGCATCTCTAAACTAGAAGCAGTGTCTCTAATCTAGAGTGAGCATCTCTAAACTAGAAGCAGTGTCTCTAATCTAGAGAGAGCATCTCTAAACTAGAAGCAGTGTCTCTAATCTAGAAAGAGCATCTCTAAACTAGAATCAGTGTCTCTAAACTAGAGAGAGCATCTCAAAACTAGAAGCAGCGTCTCTAAACTAGAGAGAGCATCTCTAAAATAGAAGCAGTGTCTCTAATCTAGAGAGAGCATCTCTAAACTAGAAGCAGTGTCTCTAAACTAGAGAGAGCATCTCTAAACTAGAAGCAGCATCTCTAAACTAGAGAGAGCATCTCTAAACTAGAAGCAGTGTCTCTAAACTAGAAGCAGTGTCTCTAAACTAGAGAGAGCATCTCTAAACTAGAAGCAGCGTCTCTAAACTAGAGAGAGCATCTCTAAACTAGAAGCAGCGTCTCTAAACTAGAGGGAGCATCTCTAACCTAGAAGCAGTGTCTCTAAACTAGAGAGAGCATCTCTAAACTAGAAGCAGTGTCTCTAAACTAGAGAGAGCATCTCTAACCTAGAAGCAGTGTCTCTAAACTAGAGAGAGCATCTCTAAACTAAAAGCAGTGTCTCTAAACTAGAGAGAGCATCTCTAAACTTGAAGCAGTGTCTCTATATTAGAGAGAGCATCTCTAATCTCGAAGCAGCGTCTCAAAACTAGAGAGAGCATCTCTAAACTAGAAGCAGTGTCTCTAAACTAGAGAGAGCATCTCTAAACTAGAAGCAGTGTCTTTAAACTAGAGAGAGCCTCTCTAGTCTAGAAGCAGTGTCTCAAAACTAGAGAGAGCATCTCTAAAGTAGAAGCAGCGTCTCTAAACTAGAGAGAGAATCTCTAAACTAGAAGCAGTGTCTCTAAACTAGAGAGAGCATCTCTAAACTGGAAGCAGTGTCTCTAATCTAGAGAGAGCATCTCTAAACTATAAGCAGTGTCTCTAAACTAGAGAGAGCATCTCTTAACGAGAAGCAGTGTCTCTAATCTAGAGAGAGCATCTTTAAACTAGAAGCAGTGTCTCTAAACTAGAGAGAGCATCTCTAAACTAGAAGCAGTGTCTCTAACCTAGAGAGAGCATTTCTAAACTAGAAGCAATGTCTCTAAACTGGAGAGAGCATCTCTAAACTAGAAGCAGTGTCTCTAAACTAGAGAGAGCATCTCTAAACTAGAAGCAGTGTCTCTAAACTAGAGAGAGCATCTCTAAACTAGAAGCAATGTCTCTAAACTGGAGAGAGCATCTCTAAACTAGAAGCAGTGTCTCTAAACTAGAGAGAGCATCTCTAAACTAGAAGCAGTGTCTCTAAACTCGAATGAGCATCTCTAAACTAGAAGCAGTGTCTCTAAACTAGAGAGAGCATCTCTAAACTAGAAGCAGTGTCTCTAAACTAGAGAGAGCATCTCTGAACTAGAAGCAGCGTCTCTAAACTAGAGAGAGCATCTCTAAGCTAGAAGCAGTGTCTCTAAACTAGAGAGAGCATCTCTTAACGAGAAGCAGTGTCTCTAAACTCGAATGAGCATCTCTAAACTAGAAGCAGTGTCTCTAAACTAGAGAGAGCATCTCTAAACTAGAAGCAGTGTCTCTAAACTAGAGAGAGCATCTCTGAACTAGAAGCAGCGTCTCTAAACTAGAGAGAGCATCTCTAAGCTATAAGCAGTGTCTCTAAACTAGACAGAGCATCTCTAAAGTAGAAGCAGTGTCTCTAAACTAGAGAGAGCATCTCTAAACTAGAAGCAGTGTCTCTAATCTAGAGAGAGCATCTCTAAACTAGAAGCAGTGTCTCTAATCTAGAGAGAGCATCTCTAAACTAGAAGCAGTGTCTCTAAACTAGAGAGAGCATCTCTAAACTAGAAGCAGTGTCTCTAATCTAGAGAGAGCATCTCTAAACTAGAAGCAGTGTCTCTAATCTAGAGAGAGCATCTCTAAACTAGAAGCAGTGTCTCTAATCTAGAAAGAGCATCTCTACACTAGAAGCAGTGTCTCTAACCTAGAGAGAGCAGCTCTAAACTAGAAGCATTGTCTCTAAACTAGAGAGAGCATCTCTAAACTAGAAGCAGTGTCTCTAAACTAGAGAGAGCATCTCTAAAATAGAAGCAGTGTCTCTAAACTAGAGAGAGCATCTCTAAACTAGAAGCAGTGTCTCTAAACTAGAGAGAGCATCTCTAAACTAGAAGCAGCGTCTCTAAACTAGAGAGAGCATCTCTAAACTAGAAGCAGTGTCTCTAAACTAGAGAGAGCCTCTCTAAACTAGAAGCAGTGTCTCTAAACTAGAGAGAGCATCTCTAAACTAGAAGCAGTGTCTCTAAACTAGAGAGAGCATCTCTAAACTAGAAGCAGTGTCTCTAAACTAGAGAGAGCATCTCTAAACTAGAAGCAGCGTCTCTAAACTAGAGAGAGCATCTCTAAAATAGAAGCAGTGTCTCTAAACTAGAGAGAGCATCTCTAAACTAGAAGCAGTGTCTCTAATCTAGAGAGAGAATCTCTAAACTAGAAGCAGTGTCTCTAATCTAGAGAGGGCATATCTAAACTAGAAGCAGTGTCTCTAAACTAGAAGCAGTGTCTCTAAACTAGAGAGAGCATCTCTAAAATAGAAGCATTGTCTCTAAACTAGAGAGAGCATCTCTAAACTAGAAGCAGTGTCTCTAAACTAGAGAGGGCATCTCTAAACTAGAAGCAGTGTCTCTAAACTAGAGAGAGCATCTCTAAACTAGAAGCAGTGTCTCTAAACTAGAGAGAGCATCTCTAAACTTGAAGCAGTGTCTCTAAACTAGAAGCAGTGTCTCTAAACTAGAGAGAGCATCTCTAAACTAGAAGCAGTGTCTCTAAACTAGAAGCAGTGTCTCTAAACTAGAAGCAGTGTCTCTAAACTAGAGAGAGCATCTCTAAAATCGAAGCAGTGTCTCTAAACTAGAGAGAGCATCTCTTAACTAGCAGCAGTGTCTCTTGCTGCACGTATTATTTCCAACTAGAGTGAGCATCTTTTGACTAGAGGGAGCATTTCAATATCTCCCCTGTTTTCTCCTCAGCCTTTCGTTAACAACCTGCTCCCTCTTTCCTTGGAACAGCTTCGTCATCAGTTTACCCTTTGTGTTTCATATTCTTAAATCTGATCCTTGGTCTCCTTTCTTATATCGCTCTCAATCTGTCTGTTTCTGTCTCTCTGATTCTGCCTCGCCGTTTCTCGCTCTCTCTCTCTGTGTCTCTCTCTGTGTCTCCCTCACTCTCTCTCTTTCTCAACCTCTCTGTCTCCATCTCTTTCTCTCTGTCTCTCTTTCTCTCTCTCTCTCTCTGTGGCTTTGTCTCTGTCTGTGTGTGTCTCTCTCAACCTCTCTGTCTCACTCTCTCTTTCTCTGTTTGTCTCTCTCTCTGTCTCACTGTCTCAGTTTCTCTGTGTGTGTCTCTTTCTGTCTCTCTCATTCTCTCTCTATCTCCTTCTATGTTTCTTTCTGTCTCTGTCTCTGTCTCTGTCTATGTTCGTGTCTCTGTCTATGTGTTTCTCTCGGTCTGTGTCTCTGTGTCTCTCTCTGTCTTTCTCTCACTGTCTCGCTCTGTCTTTCTCTCTCTCTCTCTCTCTCTGTTTATCTCTCTGTCTGTCTCTCTCTGTCTCTCTCTTTGTCTCTCACTTTCTATATCTCTCTCTCTCTCTGTCTCTCTCTGTCTGTCTCTCACTGTCTCTTTCTCTCTCTCTCTCTCTGTTTATCTCTCTGTCTGTCTCTAACTTTCTATTTCTCTCTGTCTTTCTCTCTCTCTCTGTCTCTCTCTCTGTCTCTCTCTGTCTCTCTGTTTGTCTCTCACTTTCTATATCTCTCTCTCTGTGTCTCTCTCTGTCTGTCTCTCTCTGTCTGTTTCTCTGTCTGTCCCTCCTCTGTGTCTCTATCTCTTGTCTCTCACCGTCCGTGTGTCTGTAAGGCATTTGGATATCTCTTGTATTTTTGTTAAGCTGTGAGGCATTTCATAATATCTCCTGCATTTCTGCTCATAAGTAAAATGTAACCAGTTGTGTGGAGCAGCATGTGGAGCTCACTGGGTGGTGAAGAGATGCAGGTGAAGGACATCAGGAAGAAGGGAGACGAATTCCAACCAAAGACATCATTGCCGGGATTCATATTGGACTTTATAAAGACAATGTAAATGAACGAGGACCCCCACATACACACACAGACAGATGAATCAGGACCTGCCACTGAGGTGATAGCCTGGGCTATTGGAACATCAAACAGCCTGTCTACAACCACATTCCGGGAGAATGGCCTTTTGAAATATGAGTGAATGGTTTCCTTCTTGCCTCATCAAGATACAGATATCACATCCATGGGTGGTATACACCTAGGGAATCCCCCTGCTGAGGGCAGGATATGACCACATGCAGGTGATCTTGCATAGCCAGGGTGGGATTGATAAGACACTGAAACCCAATCGGATGACCCAATTCAAAACATTACCTTGTAGGTCAAGGGGCCAGGCTCAGAAAGGGGTATAAAAGCCACAGCTCAAAAGGACATTGTTACTGCAACTGGGAAGTGTGACTTGGTCAGTCACAGGAAGTCATGTGGAAGACATTGTTCAGTGGACCTGACCAATCGGGAATGAGCTCCTGTACACGGGTCTACTAAACAACTGGTGTTATAAGTATATACTATTGTTTGATGAGTTAATAAAGGTGTTTCCACATACAGTGGAGATTGGATCCAACGTCTGTTTGATGCGATTGATACTCAGTATGGGGTCAGGATCTTCGAGGGAAGTGAGACCCCCTGTTTAAGAATCTTACAGATTTCTGGTGACCATGATCAGGGAGCCCGAACAGTAAAGAAATGATGATTCGGACTTTGGAGGGACTTGTCACGAAATGCGTGGCAGGAAAATTGCTTCTAAAACAGAGGTGAGTACAGGTCATCCTGGAGTGGGGGTGAAGTGGTATACTGGGCACAACAGTGGACACAGGAGTCCACTTGTAGGTGAGCCTTGGAAACAGTAGTGTGGCTGATAACACATCAACAGCAGCAGAGGAGATAGAAGACCAAGACAGTAAAGGTGAAGCAGGAGCTGGAGGAGAGAGATGAGAAGCTCAGTGAATGGGATATGGTTATTAATGGGTTAATGAAACAGCTAAAGGAAGAGAGAGAGTCAGTACCCCGGATGAGAAGGAGGAATAAGGGGCTCAGGGGCTTCTGTAAAAGTTAAGTAAAAGCAGTTGAAAGAAGAAGGAATCGAAACGACTAATGTAATGCATTTATTTTTCTTGCGTCTTTTGAGTTCTGATTTAAGTTTTAAGATGTCAGGTTGAATGTTGTGAGAATGGAGAATGCAAAGGAAGCTTCCAGTAATAATGGATGTGGATGAGTTTTGATTGTTCTTTGGCACTTCAAGTCCTTTTTTATTGGTTCTGGGGATGTGGGCATCGCTGGCTAGGTCAGCATTTATTGTCCATCCCTAATTCTCCTTGAGAAGGTGGTGGTGAGCTGCCTTCTTGAACCGCTGCAGTCCATGTGGGGTAGGTACATCCACAGTGCTGTTAGGAAGGGAATTCCAGGATTTTGACCCAGCGACAGTGAAGGAACGGCGATATATTTCCAAGTCAGGATGGTGTGTGACTTGGAGGGGAACTTGCAGATGGTGGTGTTCCCATGCATCTGCTGCCCTTGTCCTTCTAGGTGGTAGAGGTCGCAGGTATGGAAGGTGCTCTCTAAGGAGCCTTGGTGCGGTGCATCTTGTAGAAGGTACACACTGCTGCCACTGTGCATCGGTGGTGGAGGGAGTGAATGTTTATGAATGGGTTGCCAATCAAGCGGGCTGATTTGTCCTGGATGGTGTCGAGCTTCTTGAGTGTTGTTGGAGCTGCACCCATCCAGGCAAGTGGAGAGTATTCCATCACACTCCTGACTTGTGCCTTGTAGATGGTGGACAGGCTTTGGCGAGTCAGGAGGTGAGTTACTCGCCGCAGGATTCCTAGTCTCTGACCTGCTCTTGTCGCTACGGTATTTATATGGCTACTCCAGTTCAGTTTCTGGTCAATGGTAACCCCTCGGATGTTGATAGTGGGGGATTCATCGATGGTAATGCCATTGAATGTCAAGGGGAGATGGTTAGATTCTCTCTTGTTGGAGATGGTCATTGCCTGGTACTTGTGTGGCACAAATGTTACTTGCCATTTATCAGCCCAATCCTGGATATTGTCCAGGTCTTGCTGCATTTCTACACGGACTGAGGAGTCACGAATGGTGCTGAACATTGTGCAATCACCAGCGAACATCCCCAAATCTGACCTTATGATAAAAGGAAGGTCATTGATGAAGTAGCTGAAGATGGTTGGGCCTTGGACACTACCCTGAGGAACTCCTGGAGCTCAGATGATTGACCTCCAACAAGTACAACCATCATTCCTGATTTACAATGTTTCCTAATTGACTCCATTCCTGATTTACAATGTTTCCTAATTGACTCCATTCCTGATTTACATCGCTTCTGAACTGATTCCATTCCTGATTTACATCGCTTCTGAACTGACTCCATTCCTGATTTACATCGCTTCTGAACTGACTCCATTCCTGATTTACATCGCTTCTGAACTGACTCCATTCCTGATTTACATCGCTTCTGAACTGACTCCATTCCTGATTTACAATGTTTCCTAATTGACTCCATTCCTGATTTACATCGCTTCTGAACTGACTCCATTCCTGATTTACATCGCTTCTGAACTGACTCCATTCCTGATTTACAATGTTTCCTAATTGACTCCATTCCTATTTACACTAAAATAAAAGCAAAATACTGCAGATGCTGGAAATCAGAAATAAAAGCAAGAAATGCTGGAACCACTCAGCAGGTCTGGCAGCATCTGTGGAAAGCAAAGCAGAGTTAACGTTTCGGGTCAGTGACCCTTCTTCAGAACCCAGTTCCGTTGGAACTGCGGTCCCTGTTTTACTCTGTTTTCTAATTGTCTCCATTCTCTGTTTTGCTCTGTTTTCTAATTGACTCCATTCTCTGTTTTACTCTGTTTTCTAATTGTCTCCATTCTCTGTTTTACTCTGTTTTCTAATTGACTCCATTCTCTGTTTTACTCTGTTTTCTCATTGACTCCATTCCCTGTTTTACTCTGTTTTCTAATTGACTCCATTCTCTGTTTTACTCTGTTTTCTAATTGACTCCATTCTCTGTTTTACTCTGTTTTCTAATTGACTCCATTCTCTGTTTTACTCTGTTTTCTCATTGACTCCATTCCCTGTTTTACTCTGTTTTCTAATTGACTCCATTCTCTGTTTTACTCTGTTTTCTAATTGACTCCATTCTCTGTTTTACTCTGTTTTCTAATTGACTCCATTCTCTGTTTTACTCTGTTTTCTAATTGACTCCATTCTCTGTTTTACTCTGTTTTCTAATTGACTCCATTCTCTGTTTTACTCTGTTTTCTAATTGACTCCATTCTCTGCTTTACTCTGTTTTCTAATTGACTCCATTCTCTGTTTTACTCTGTTTGCTAATTGACTCCATTCCCTGTTTTACTCTCTTTTCTAATTGTCTCCATTCTCTGTTTTACTCTCTTTTCTAATTGACTCCATTCTCTGTTTTACTCTGTTTTCTAATTGTCTCCATTCTCTGTTTTACTCTCTTTTCTAATTGACTCCATTCCCTGTTTTACTCTGTTTGCTAATTGACTCCATTCCCTGTTTTACTCTCTTTTCTAATTGTCTCCATTCTCTGTTTTACTCTCTTTTCTAATTGACTCCATTCTCTGTTTTACTCTCTTTTCTAATTGTCTCCATTCTCTGTTTTACTCTCTTTTCTAATTGACTCCATTCTCTGTTTTACTCTGTTTTCTAATTGACTCCATTCTCTGTTTTACTCTGTTTTCTAATTGACTGCATTCCCTGTTTTACTCTGTTTTCTAATTGACTGCATTCCCTGTTTTACTCTGTTTTCTAATTGACTCCATTCTCTGTTTTACTCTGTTTTCTAATTGACTCCATTCCCTGTTTTACTCTGTTTGCTAATTGACTCCATTCCCTGTTTTACTCTGTTTTCTAATTCAGTCCATTCCCTGTTTTACTCTGTTTTCTAATTGACTCCATTCTCTGTTTTACTCTGTTTTCTAATTGACTCCATTCCCTGTTTTACTCTGTTTTCTAATTGACTCCATTCCCTGTTTTACTCTGTTTTCTAATTGTCTCCATTCTCTGTTTTACTCTGTTTTCTAATTGACTCCATTCCCTGTTTTACTCTGTTTTCTAATTGACTCCATTCCCTGTTTTACTCTGTTTTCTAATTGTCTCCATTCTCTGTTTTACTCTGTTTTCTAATTGACTCCATTCCCTGTTTTACTCTCTTTTCTAATTGACTCCATTCCCTGTTTTACTCTGTTTTCTAATTGTCTCCATTCTCTGTTTTACTCTGTTTTCTAATTGACTCCATTCCCTGTTTTACTCTCTTTTCTAATTGACTCCATTCCCTGTTTTACTCTGTTTTCTAATTGTCTCCATTCTCTGTTTTACTCTGTTTTCTAATTGACTCCATTCCCTGTTTTGCTCTGTTTTCTAATTGTCTCCATTCTCTGTTTTACTCTGTTTTCTAATTGACTCCATTCCCTGTTTTACTCTCTTTTCTAATTGACTCCATTCCCTATTTTACTCTGTTTTCTAATTGTCTCCATTCTCTGTTTTACTCTGTTTTCTAATTGACTCCATTCCCTGTTTTACTCTGTTTTCTAATTGTCTCCATTCTCTGTTTTACTCTGTTTTCTAATTGACTCCATTCCCTGTTTTACTCTGTTTTCTAATTGACTCCATTCCCTGTTTTACTCTCTTTTCAAATTGACTCCATTCCCTGTTTTACTCTGTTTTCTAATTGTCTCCATTCTCTGTTTTACTCTGTTTTCTAATTGACTCCATTCCCTGTTTTACTCTCTTTTCTAATTGACTCCATTCCCTGTTTTACTCTGTTTTCTAATTGACTCCATTCTCTGTTTTCCTCTGTTTTCTAATTGACTCCATTCCCTGTTTTACTCTGTTTTCTAATTGACTCCATTCCCTGTTTTACTCTGTTTTCTAATTGACTCCATTCCCTGTTTTACTCTGTTTTCTAATTGTCTCCATTCTCTGTTTTACTCTGTTTGCTAATTGTCTCCATTCTCTGTTTTACTCTGTTTTCTAATTGACTCCATTCCCTGTTTTACTCTGTTTTCTAATTGTCTCCATTCTCTGTTTTACTCTGTTTTCTAATTGACTCAATTCCCTGTTTTACTCTGTTTTCTAATTGACTCCATTCCCTGTTTTACTCTCTTTTCTAATTGACTCCATTCCCTGTTTTACTCTGTTTTCTAATTGTCTCCATTCTCTGTTTTACTCTGTTTTCTAATTGACTCCATTCCCTGTTTTACTCTCTTTTCTAATTGACTCCATTCCCTGTTTTACTCTGTTTTCTAATTGACTCCATTCTCTGTTTTCCTCTGTTTTCTAATTGACTCCATTCTCTGTTTTACTCTGTTTTCTAATTGACTCCATTCCCTGTTTTACTCTGTTTGCTAATTGACTCCATTCTCTGTTTTACTCTGTTTTCTAATTGTCTCCATTCTCTGTTTTACTCTGTTTGCTAATTGGCTCCATTCCCTGTTTTACTCTGTTTTCTAATTGTCTCCATTCTCTGTTTTACTCTGTTTTCTAATTGTCTCCATTCTCTGTTTTACTCTGTTTTCTAATTGACTCCATTCCCTGTTTTACTCTGTTTTCTAATTGACTCCATTCCCTGTTTTACTCTGTTTTCTAATTGTCTCCATTCTCTGTTTTACTCTGTTTTCTAATTGTCTCCATTCCCTGTTTTACTCTGTTTTCTAATTGACTCCATTCCCTGTTTTACTCTGTTTTCTAATTGACTCCATTCCCTGTTTTACTCTGTTTTCTAATTGTCTCCATTCTCTGTTTTACTCTGTTTGCTAATTGACTCCATTCCCTGTTTTACTCTGTTTTCTAATTGACTCCATTCCCTGTTTTACTCTGTTTGCTAATTGACTCCATTCCCTGTTTTACTCTGTTTTCTAATTGACTCCATTCCCTCTTTTACTCTGTTTTCTAATTGACTCCATTCCCTGTTTTACTCTGTTTTCTAATTGTCTCCATTCTCTGTTTTACTCTGTTTGCTAATTGACTCCATTCCCTGTTTTACTCTGTTTTCTAATTGACTCCATTCCCTGTTTTACTCTGTTTTCTAATTGTCTCCATTCTCTGTTTTACTCTGTTTTCTAATTGACTCCATTCCCTGTTTTACTCTGTTTTCTAATTGACTCCATTCTCTGTTTTACTCTGTTTTCTAATTGTCTCCATTCTCTGTTTTACTCTGTTTGCTAATTGGCTCCATTCCCTGTTTTACTCTGTTTTCTAATTGTCTCCATTCTCTGTTTTACTCTGTTTTCTAATTGTCTCCATTCTCTGTTTTACTCTGTTTTCTAATTGACTCCATTCCCTGTTTTACTCTGTTTTCTAATTGACTCCATTCTCTGTTTTACTCTGTTTTCTAATTGACTCCATTCCCTGTTTTACTCTGTTTTCTAATTGACTCCATTCCCTGTTTTACTCTGTTTTCTAATTGTCTCCATTCACTGTTTTACTCTGTTTTCTAATTGACTCCATTCTCTGTTTTACTCTGTTTTCTAATTGACTCCATTCCCTGTTTTACTCTGTTTTCTAATTGACTCCATTCCCTGTTTTACTCTGTTTTCTAATTGACTCCATTCCCTGTTTTACTCTGTTTTCTAATTGACTCCATTCCCTGTTTTACTCTGTTTTCTAATTGTCTCCATTCTCTGTTTTACTCTGTTTTCTAATTGTCTCCATTCCCTGTTTTACTCTGTTTTCTAATTGACTCCATTCCCTGTTTTACTCTGTTTTCTAATTGACTCCATTCCCTGTTTTACTCTGTTTTCTAATTGTCTCCATTCTCTGTTTTACTCTGTTTGCTAATTGACTCCATTCCCTGTTTTACTCTGTTTTCTAATTGACTCCATTCCCTGTTTTACTCTGTTTGCTAATTGACTCCATTCCCTGTTTTACTCTGTTTTCTAATTGACTCCATTCCCTGTTTTACTCTGTTTTCCAATTGTCTCCATTCTCTGTTTTACTCTGCTGGCTAATTGACTGCATTCCCTGTTTTACTCTGTTTTCTAATTGACTCCATTCCCTGTTTTACTCTGTTTTCTAATTGACTCCATTCTCTGTTTTACTCTGTTTTCTAATTGTCTCCATTCTCTGTTTTACTCTCTTTTCTAATTGTCTCCATTCCCTGTTTTACTCTGTTTTCTAATTGACTCCATTCCCTGTTTTACTCTGTTTTCTAATTGACTCCATTCCCTGTTTTACTCTGTTTTCTAATTGTCTCCATTCTCTGTTTTACTCTGTTTGCTAATTGACTCCATTCCCTGTTTTACTCTGTTTTCTAATTGACTCCATTCCCTGTTTTAACTGTTTGCTAATTGACTCCATTCCCTGTTTTACTCTGTTTTCTAATTGACTCCATTCCCTGTTTTACTCTGTTTTCCAATTGTCTCCATTCTCTGTTTTACTCTGCTGGCTAATTGACTGCATTCCCTGTTTTACTCTGTTTTCTAATTGACTCCATTCCCTGTTTTACTCTGTTTTCTAATTGACTCCATTCTCTGTTTTACTCTGTTTTCTAATTGTCTCCATTCTCTGTTTTACTCTGTTTGCTAATTGGCTCCATTCCCTGTTTTACTCTGTTTTCTAATTGTCTCCATTCTCTGTTTTACTCTGTTTTCTAATTGTCTCCATTCTCTGTTTTACTCTGTTTTCTAATTGACTCCATTCCCTGTTTTACTGTTTTCTAATTGACTCCATTCTCTGTTTTATTCTGTTTTCTAATTGACTCCATTCCCTGTTTTACTCTGTTTTCTAATTGACTCCATTCTCTGTTTTACTCTGATTTCTAATTGACTCCATTCTCTGTTTTACTCTGTTTTCTAATTGACTGCATTCACTGTTTTACTCTGTTTTCTAATTGACTCCATTCTCTGTTTTACTCTGTTTTCTAATTGACTCCATTCTCTGTTTTACTCTGTTTTCTAATTGACTCCATTCCCTGTTTTACTCTGTTTTCTAATTGACTCCATTCCCTGTTTTACTCTGTTTTCTAATTGACTCCATTCCCTGTTTTACTCTGTTTTCTAATTGACTCCATTCCCTGTTTTACTCTGTTTTCTAATTGTCTCCATTCTCTGTTTTACTCTGTTTTCTAATTGTCTCCATTCCCTGTTTTACTCTGTTTTCTAATTGACTCCATTCTCTGTTTTACTCTGTTTTCTAATTGACTCCATTCCCTGTTTTACTCTGTTTTCTAATTGACTCCATTCCCTGTTTTACTCTGTGTTCTAATTGACTCCATTCCCTGTTTTACTCTGTTTTCTAATTGTCTCCATTCTCTGTTTTACTCTGTTTTCTAATCGTCTCCATTCCCTGTTTTACTCTGTTTTCTAATTGACTCCATTCTCTGTTTTACTCTGTTTTCTAATTGACTTTTTCCCTGTTTTACTCTGTTTTCTAATTGTCTCCATTCTCTGTTTTACTCTGTTTGCTAATTGACTCCATTCCCTGTTTTACTCTGTTTTCTAATTGACTCCATTCCCTGTTTTACGCTGTTTGCTAACTGACTCCATTCCCTGTTTTACTCTGTTTTCTAATTGACTCCATTCCCTGTTTTACTCTGTTTTCTAATTGACTCCATTCCCTGTTTTACTCTGTTTTCCAATTGTCTCCATTCTCTGTTTTACTCTGCTGGCTAATTGACTGCATTCCCTGTTTTACTCTGTTTTCTAATTGACTCCATTCCCTGTTTTACTCTGTTTTCTAATTGACTCCATTCTCTGTTTTACTCTGTTTTCTAATTGTCTCCATTCCCTGTTTTACTCTGTTTTCTAATTGTCTCCATTCTCTGTTTTACTCTGTTTTCTAATTGACTCCATTCCCTGTTTTACTCTGTTTTCTAATTGACTCCATTCCCTGTTTTACTCTGTTTTCTAATTGACTCCATTCTCTGTTTTACTCTGTTTTCTAATTGTCTCCATTCCCTGTTTTACTCTGTTTTCTAATTGTCTCCATTCTCTGTTTTACTCTGTTTTCTAATTGACTCCATTCCCTGTTTTACTCTGTTTTCTAATTGACTCCATTCCCTGTTTTACTCTGTTTTCTAATTGACTCCATTCTCTGTTTTACTCTGTTTTCTAATTGTCTCCATTCCCTGTTTTACTCTGTTTTCTAATTGTCTCCATTCTCTGTTTTACTCTGTTTTCTAATTGACTGCATTCCCTGTTTTACTCTGTTTTCTAATTGACTCCATTCCCTGTTTTACTCTGTTTTCTAATTGACTCCATTCTCTGTTTTACTCTGTTTTCTAATTGTCTCCATTCCCTGTTTTACTCTGTTTTCTAATTGTCTCCATTCTCTGTTTTACTCTGTTTTCTAATTGACTCCATTCTCTGTTTTACTCTGTTTTCTAATTGACTCCATTCTCTGTTTTACTCTGTTTTCTAATTGTCTCCATTCTCTGTTTTACTCTGTTTGCTAATTGGCTCCATTCCCTGTTTTACTCTGTTTTCTAATTGTCTCCATTCTCTGTTTTACTCTGTTTTCTAATTGTCTCCATTCTCTGTTTTACTCTGTTTTCTAATTGACTCCATTCCCTGTTTTACTCTGTTTTCTAATTGACTCCATTCTCTGTTTTACTCTGTTTTCTAATTGACTCCATTCCCTGTTTTACTCTGTTTTCTAATTGACTCCATTCCCTGTTTTACTCTGTTTTCGAATTGTCTCCATTCACTGTTTTACTCTGTTTTCTAATTGACTCCATTCCCTGTTTTACTCTGTTTGCTAATTGACTCCATTCTCTGTTTTACTCTCTTTTCTAATTGACTCCATTCCCTGTTTTACTCTGTTTGCTAATTGACTCCATTCTCTGTTTTACTCTCTTTTCTAATTGACTCCATTCTCTGTTTTACTCTGTTTTCTAATTGACTCCATTCCCTGTTTTACTCTGTTTGCTAATTGACTCCATTCCCTGTTTTACTCTGTTTTCTAATTCAGTCCATTCCCTGTTTTACTCTGTTTTTTAATTGACTCCATTCTCTGTTTTACTCTGTTTTCTAATTGACTCCATTCCCTGTTTTACTCTGTTTTCTAATTGACTCCATTCCCTGTTTTACTCTGTTTTCTAATTGTCTCCATTCTCTGTTTTACTCTGTTTTCTAATTGACTCCATTCCCTGTTTTACTCTGTTTTCTAATTGACTCCATTCCCTGTTTTACTCTGTTTTCTAATTGTCTCCATTCTCTGTTTTACTCTGTTTTCTAATTGACTCCATTCCCTGTTTTACTCTCTTTTCTAATTGACTCCATTCCCTGTTTTACTCTGTTTTCTAATTGTCTCCATTCTCTGTTTTACTCTGTTTTCTAATTGACTCCATTCCCTGTTTTACTCTCTTTTCTAATTGACTCCATTCCCTGTTTTACTCTGTTTTCTAATTGTCTCCATTCTCTGTTTTACTCTGTTTTCTAATTGACTCCATTCCCTGTTTTGCTCTGTTTTCTAATTGTCTCCATTCTCTGTTTTACTCTGTTTTCTAATTGACTCCATTCCCTGTTTTACTCTCTTTTCTAATTGACTCCATTCCCTATTTTACTCTGTTTTCTAATTGTCTCCATTCTCTGTTTTCCTCTGTTTTCTAATTGACTCCATTCCCTGTTTTACTCTGTTTTCTAATTGTCTCCATTCTCTGTTTTACTCTGTTTTCTAATTGACTCCATTCCCTGTTTTACTCTGTTTTCTAATTGACTCCATTCCCTGTTTTACTCTCTTTTCTAATTGACTCCATTCCCTGTTTTACTCTGTTTTCTAATTGTCTCCATTCTCTGTTTTACTCTGTTTTCTAATTGACTCCATTCCCTGTTTTACTCTCTTTTCTAATTGACTCCATTCCCTGTTTTACTCTGTTTTCTAATTGACTCCATTCTCTGTTTTCCTCTGTTTTCTAATTGACTCCATTCCCTGTTTTACTCTGTTTTCTAATTGACTCCATTCCCTGTTTTACTCTGTTTTCTAATTGACTCCATTCCCTGTTTTACTCTGTTTTCTAATTGTCTCCATTCTCTGTTTTACTCTGTTTGCTAATTGTCTCCATTCTCTGTTTTACTCTGTTTTCTAATTGACTCCATTCCCTGTTTTACTCTGTTTTCTAATTGTCTCCATTCTCTGTTTTACTCTGTTTTCTAATTGACTCAATTCCCTGTTTTACTCTGTTTTCTAATTGACTCCATTCCCTGTTTTACTCTCTTTTCTAATTGACTCCATTCCCTGTTTTACTCTGTTTTCTAATTGTCTCCATTCTCTGTTTTACTCTGTTTTCTAATTGACTCCATTCCCTGTTTTACTCTCTTTTCTAATTGACTCCATTCCCTGTTTTCCTCTGTTTTCTAATTGACTCCATTCTCTGTTTTACTCTGTTTTCTAATTGACTCCATTCCCTGTTTTACTCTGTTTGCTAATTGACTCCATTCTCTGTTTTACTCTGTTTTCTAATTGTCTCCATTCTCTGTTTTACTCTGTTTGCTAATTGGCTCCATTCCCTGTTTTACTCTGTTTTCTAATTGTCTCCATTCTCTGTTTTACTCTGTTTTCTAATTGTCTCCATTCTCTGTTTTACTCTGTTTTCTAATTGACTCCATTCCCTGTTTTACTCTGTTTTCTAATTGACTCCATTCCCTGTTTTACTCTCTTTTCTAATTGACTCCATTCTCTGTTTTCCTCTGTTTTCTAATTGACTCCATTCTCTGTTTTACTCTGTTTTCTAATTGACTCCATTCCCTGTTTTACTCTGTTTGCTAATTGACTCCATTCTCTGTTTTACTCTGTTTTCTAATTGTCTCCATTCTCTGTTTTACTCTGTTTGCTAATTGGCTCCATTCCCTGTTTTACTCTGTTTTCTAATTGTCTCCATTCTCTGTTTTACTCTGTTTTCTAATTGTCTCCATTCTCTGTTTTACTCTGTTTTCTAATTGACTCCATTCCCTGTTTTACTCTGTTTTCTAATTGACTCCATTCCCTGTTTTACTCTGTTTTCTAATTGTCTCCATTCTCTGTTTTACTCTGTTTTCTAATTGTCTCCATTCCCTGTTTTACTCTGTTTTCTAATTGACTCCATTCCCTGTTTTACTCTGTTTTCTAATTGACTCCATTCCCTGTTTTACTCTGTTTTCTAATTGTCTCCATTCTCTGTTTTACTCTGTTTTCTAATTGACTCCATTCCCTGTTTTACTCTGTTTTCTAATTGACTCCATTCCCTGTTTTACTCTCTTTTCTAATTGACTCCATTCCCTGTTTTACTCTGTTTTCTAATTGTCTCCATTCTCTGTTTTACTCTGTTTTCTAATTGACTCCATTCCCTGTTTTACTCTCTTTTCTAATTGACTCCATTCCCTGTTTTACTCTGTTTTCTAATTGACTCCATTCTCTGTTTTCCTCTGTTTTCTAATTGACTCCATTCCCTGTTTTACTCTGTTTTCTAATTGACTCCATTCCCTGTTTTACTCTGTTTTCTAATTGACTCCATTCCCTGTTTTACTCTGTTTTCTAATTGTCTCCATTCTCTGTTTTACTCTGTTTGCTAATTGTCTCCATTCTCTGTTTTACTCTGTTTTCTAATTGACTCCATTCCCTGTTTTACTCTGTTTTCTAATTGTCTCCATTCTCTGTTTTACTCTGTTTTCTAATTGACTCAATTCCCTGTTTTACTCTGTTTTCTAATTGACTCCATTCCCTGTTTTACTCTCTTTTCTAATTGACTCCATTCCCTGTTTTACTCTGTTTTCTAATTGTCTCCATTCTCTGTTTTACTCTGTTTTCTAATTGACTCCATTCCCTGTTTTACTCTCTTTTCTAATTGACTCCATTCCCTGTTTTCCTCTGTTTTCTAATTGACTCCATTCTCTGTTTTACTCTGTTTTCTAATTGACTCCATTCCCTGTTTTACTCTGTTTGCTAATTGACTCCATTCTCTGTTTTACTCTGTTTTCTAATTGTCTCCATTCTCTGTTTTACTCTGTTTGCTAATTGGCTCCATTCCCTGTTTTACTCTGTTTTCTAATTGTCTCCATTCTCTGTTTTACTCTGTTTTCTAATTGTCTCCATTCTCTGTTTTACTCTGTTTTCTAATTGACTCCATTCCCTGTTTTACTCTGTTTTCTAATTGACTCCATTCCCTGTTTTACTCTCTTTTCTAATTGACTCCATTCTCTGTTTTCCTCTGTTTTCTAATTGACTCCATTCTCTGTTTTACTCTGTTTTCTAATTGACTCCATTCCCTGTTTTACTCTGTTTGCTAATTGACTCCATTCTCTGTTTTACTCTGTTTTCTAATTGTCTCCATTCTCTGTTTTACTCTGTTTGCTAATTGGCTCCATTCCCTGTTTTACTCTGTTTTCTAATTGTCTCCATTCTCTGTTTTACTCTGTTTTCTAATTGTCTCCATTCTCTGTTTTACTCTGTTTTCTAATTGACTCCATTCCCTGTTTTACTCTGTTTTCTAATTGACTCCATTCCCTGTTTTACTCTGTTTTCTAATTGTCTCCATTCTCTGTTTTACTCTGTTTTCTAATTGTCTCCATTCCCTGTTTTACTCTGTTTTCTAATTGACTCCATTCCCTGTTTTACTCTGTTTTCTAATTGACTCCATTCCCTGTTTTACTCTGTTTTCTAATTGTCTCCATTCTCTGTTTTACTCTGTTTGCTAATTGACTCCATTCCCTGTTTTACTCTGTTTTCTAATTGACTCCATTCCCTGTTTTACTCTGTTTTCTAATTGACTCCATTCCCTGTTTTACTCTGTTTTCTAATTGACTCCATTCCCTCTTTTACTCTGTTTTCTAATTGACTCCATTCCCTGTTTTACTCTGTTTTCTAATTGTCTCCATTCTCTGTTTTACTCTTTTTGCTAATTGACTCCATTCCCTGTTTTACTCTGTTTTCTAATTGACTCCATTCCCTGTTTTACTCTGTTTTCTAATTGTCTCCATTCTCTGTTTTACTCTGTTTTCTAATTGACTCCATTCCCTGTTTTACTCTGTTTTCTAATTGACTCCAGTCTCTGTTTTACTCTGTTTTCTAATTGTCTCCATTCTCTGTTTTACTCTGTTTGCTAATTGGCTCCATTCCCTGTTTTACTCTGTTTTCTAATTGTCTCCATTCTCTGTTTTACTCTGTTTTCTAATTGTCTCCATTCTCTGTTTTACTCTGTTTTCTAATTGACTCCATTCCCTGTTTTACTCTGTTTTCTAATTGACTCCATTCTCTGTTTTACTCTGTTTTCTAATTGACTCCATTCCCTGTTTTACTCTGTTTTCTAATTGACTCCATTCCCTGTTTTACTCTGTTTTCTAATTGTCTCCATTCACTGTTTTACTCTGTTTTCTAATTGACTCCATTCTCTGTTTTACTCTGTTTTCTAATTGACTCCATTCCCTGTTTTACTCTGTTTTCTAATTGACTCCATTCCCTGTTTTACTCTGTTTTCTAATTGACTCCATTCCCTGTTTTACTCTGTTTTCTAATTGACTCCATTCCCTGTTTTACTCTGTTTTCTAATTGTCTCCATTCTCTGTTTCATCTGTTTTCTAATTGTCTCCATTCCCTGTTTTACTCTGTTTTCTAATTGACTCCATTCCCTGTTTTACTCTGTTTTCTAATTGACTCCATTCCCTGTTTTACTCTGTTTTCTAATTGTCTCCATTCTCTGTTTTACTCTGTTTGCTAATTGACTCCATTCCCTGTTTTACTCTGTTTTCTAATTGACTCCATTCCCTGTTTTACTCTGTTTGCTAATTGACTCCATTCCCTGTTTTACTCTGTTTTCTAATTGACTCCATTCCCTGTTTTACTCTGTTTTCCAATTGTCTCCATTCTCTGTTTTACTCTGCTGGCTAATTGACTGCATTCCCTGTTTTACTCTGTTTTCTAATTGACTCCATTCCCTGTTTTACTCTGTTTTCTAATTGACTCCATTCTCTGTTTTACTCTGTTTTCTAATTGTCTCCATTCTCTGTTTTACTCTGTTTGCTAATTGGCTCCATTCCCTGTTTTACTCTGTTTTCTAATTGTCTCCATTCTCTGTTTTACTCTGTTTTCTAATTGACTCCATTCTCTGTTTTACTCTGTTTTCTAATTGACTCCATTCCCTGTTTTACTCTGTTTTCTAATTGACTCCATTCCCTGTTTTACTCTCTTTTCTAATTGACTCCATTCCCTGTTTTACTCTGTTTTCTAATTGTCTCCATTCTCTGTTTTACTCTGTTTTCTAATTGACTCCATTCCCTGTTTTACTCTCTTTTCTAATTGACTCCATTCCCTGTTTTACTCTGTTTTCTAATTGACTCCATTCTCTGTTTTCCTCTGTTTTCTAATTGACTCCATTCCCTGTTTTACTCTGTTTTCTAATTGACTCCATTCCCTGTTTTACTCTGTTTTCTAATTGACTCCATTCCCTGTTTTACTCTGTTTTCTAATTGTCTCCATTCTCTGTTTTACTCTGTTTGCTAATTGTCTCCATTCTCTGTTTTACTCTGTTTTCTAATTGACTCCATTCCCTGTTTTACTCTGTTTTCTAATTGTCTCCATTCTCTGTTTTACTCTGTTTTCTAATTGACTCAATTCCCTGTTTTACTCTGTTTTCTAATTGACTCCATTCCCTGTTTTACTCTCTTTTCTAATTGACTCCATTCCCTGTTTTACTCTGTTTTCTAATTGTCTCCATTCTCTGTTTTACTCTGTTTTCTAATTGACTCCATTCCCTGTTTTACTCTCTTTTCTAATTGACTCCATTCCCTGTTTTCCTCTGTTTTCTAATTGACTCCATTCTCTGTTTTACTCTGTTTTCTAATTGACTCCATTCCCTGTTTTACTCTGTTTGCTAATTGACTCCATTCTCTGTTTTACTCTGTTTTCTAATTGTCTCCATTCTCTGTTTTACTCTGTTTGCTAATTGGCTCCATTCCCTGTTTTACTCTGTTTTCTAATTGTCTCCATTCTCTGTTTTACTCTGTTTTCTAATTGTCTCCATTCTCTGTTTTACTCTGTTTTCTAATTGACTCCATTCCCTGTTTTACTCTGTTTTCTAATTGACTCCATTCCCTGTTTTACTCTCTTTTCTAATTGACTCCATTCTCTGTTTTCCTCTGTTTTCTAATTGACTCCATTCTCTGTTTTACTCTGTTTTCTAATTGACTCCATTCCCTGTTTTACTCTGTTTGCTAATTGACTCCATTCTCTGTTTTACTCTGTTTTCTAATTGTCTCCATTCTCTGTTTTACTCTGTTTGCTAATTGGCTCCATTCCCTGTTTTACTCTGTTTTCTAATTGTCTCCATTCTCTGTTTTACTCTGTTTTCTAATTGTCTCCATTCTCTGTTTTACTCTGTTTTCTAATTGACTCCATTCCCTGTTTTACTCTGTTTTCTAATTGACTCCATTCCCTGTTTTACTCTGTTTTCTAATTGTCTCCATTCTCTGTTTTACTCTGTTTTCTAATTGTCTCCATTCCCTGTTTTACTCTGTTTTCTAATTGACTCCATTCCCTGTTTTACTCTGTTTTCTAATTGACTCCATTCCCTGTTTTACTCTGTTTTCTAATTGTCTCCATTCTCTGTTTTACTCTGTTTGCTAATTGACTCCATTCCCTGTTTTACTCTGTTTTCTAATTGACTCCATTCCCTGTTTTACTCTGTTTGCTAATTGACTCCATTCCCTGTTTTACTCTGTTTTCTAATTGACTCCATTCCCTCTTTTACTCTGTTTTCTAATTGACTCCATTCCCTGTTTTACTCTGTTTTCTAATTGTCTCCATTCTCTGTTTTACTCTTTTTGCTAATTGACTCCATTCCCTGTTTTACTCTGTTTTCTAATTGACTCCATTCCCTGTTTTACTCTGTTTTCTAATTGTCTCCATTCTCTGTTTTACTCTGTTTTCTAATTGACTCCATTCCCTGTTTTACTCTGTTTTCTAATTGACTCCAGTCTCTGTTTTACTCTGTTTTCTAATTGTCTCCATTCTCTGTTTTACTCTGTTTGCTAATTGGCTCCATTCCCTGTTTTACTCTGTTTTCTAATTGTCTCCATTCTCTGTTTTACTCTGTTTTCTAATTGTCTCCATTCTCTGTTTTACTCTGTTTTCTAATTGACTCCATTCCCTGTTTTACTCTGTTTTCTAATTGACTCCATTCTCTGTTTTACTCTGTTTTCTAATTGACTCCATTCCCTGTTTTACTCTGTTTTCTAATTGACTCCATTCCCTGTTTTACTCTGTTTTCTAATTGTCTCCATTCACTGTTTTACTCTGTTTTCTAATTGACTCCATTCTCTGTTTTACTCTGTTTTCTAATTGACTCCATTCCCTGTTTTACTCTGTTTTCTAATTGACTCCATTCCCTGTTTTACTCTGTTTTCTAATTGACTCCATTCCCTGTTTTACTCTGTTTTCTAATTGACTCCATTCCCTGTTTTACTCTGTTTTCTAATTGTCTCCATTCTCTGTTTCATCTGTTTTCTAATTGTCTCCATTCCCTGTTTTACTCTGTTTTCTAATTGACTCCATTCCCTGTTTTACTCTGTTTTCTAATTGACTCCATTCCCTGTTTTACTCTGTTTTCTAATTGTCTCCATTCTCTGTTTTACTCTGTTTGCTAATTGACTCCATTCCCTGTTTTACTCTGTTTTCTAATTGACTCCATTCCCTGTTTTACTCTGTTTGCTAATTGACTCCATTCCCTGTTTTACTCTGTTTTCTAATTGACTCCATTCCCTGTTTTACTCTGTTTTCCAATTGTCTCCATTCTCTGTTTTACTCTGCTGGCTAATTGACTGCATTCCCTGTTTTACTCTGTTTTCTAATTGACTCCATTCCCTGTTTTACTCTGTTTTCTAATTGACTCCATTCTCTGTTTTACTCTGTTTTCTAATTGTCTCCATTCTCTGTTTTACTCTGTTTGCTAATTGGCTCCATTCCCTGTTTTACTCTGTTTTCTAATTGTCTCCATTCTCTGTTTTACTCTGTTTTCTAATTGTCTCCATTCTCTGTTTTACTCTGTTTTCTAATTGACTCCATTCCCTGTTTTACTCTGTTTTCTAATTGACTCCATTCTCTGTTTTATTCTGTTTTCTAATTGACTCCATTCCCTGTTTTACTCTGTTTTCTAATTGACTCCATTCTCTGTTTTACTCTGATTTCTAATTGACTCCATTCCCTGTTTTACTCTGTTTTCTAATTGACTCCATTCCCTGTTTTACTCTGTTTTCTAATTGACTCCATTCTCTGTTTTACTCTGTTTTCTAATTGACTCCATTCCCTGTTTTACTCTGTTTTCTAATTGACTCCATTCCCTGTTTTACTCTGTTTTCTAATTGACTCCATTCTCTGTTTTACTCTGTTTTCTAATTGACTCCATTCTCTGTTTTACTCTGTTTTCTAATTGACTCCATTCCCTGTTTTATTCTGTTTTCTAATTGACTCCATTCACTGTTTTACTCTGTTTTCTAATTGACTCCATTCTCTGTTTTACTCTGTTTTCTAATTGACTCCATTCTCTGTTTTACTCTGTTTTCTAATTGACTCCATTCCCTGTTTTACTCTGTTTTCTAATTGACTCCATTCTCTGTTTTACTCTGTTTTCTAATTGACTCCATTCTCTGTTTTACTCTGTTTTCTAATTGACTCCATTCCCTGTTTTACTCTGTTTTCTAATTGACTCCATTCCCTGTTTTACTCTGTTTTCTAATTGACTCCATTCTCTGTTTTACTCTGTTTTCTAATTGACTGCATTCACTGTTTTACTCTGTTTTCTGATTGACTCCATTCTCTGTTTTACTCTGTTTTCTAATTGACTCCATTCTCTGTTTTACTCTGTTTTCTAATTGACTCCATTCCCTGTTTTACTCTGTTTTCTAATTGACTCCATTCCCTGTTTTACTCTGTTTTCTAATTGACTCCATTCCCTGTTTTACTCTGTTTTCTAATTGACTCAATTCCCTGTTTTACTCTGTTTTCTAATTGTCTCCATTCTCTGTTTTACTCTGTTTTCTAATTGTCTCCATTCCCTGTTTTACTCTGTTTTCTAATTGACTCCATTCTCTGTTTTACTCTGTTTTCTAATTGACTCCATTCCCTGTTTTACTCTGTTTTCTAATTGTCTCCATTCTCTGTTTTACTCTGTTTTCTAATTGACTCCATTCCCTGTTTTACTCTGTTTTCTAATTGTCTCCATTCTCTGTTTTACTCTGTTTTCTAATTGACTCCATTCTCTGTTTTACTCTGTTTTCTAATTGACTCCATTCTCTGTTTTACTCTGTTTTCTAATTGTCTCCATTCTCTGTTTTACTCTGTTTGCTAATTGGCTCCATTCCCTGTTTTACTCTGTTTTCTAATTGTCTCCATTCTCTGTTTTACTCTGTTTTCTAATTGTCTCCATTCTCTGTTTTACTCTGTTTTCTAATTGACTCCATTCCCTGTTTTACTCTGTTTTCTAATTGACTCCATTCTCTGTTTTACTCTGTTTTCTAATTGACTCCATTCCCTGTTTTACTCTGTTTTCTAATTGACTCCATTCCCTGTTTTACTCTGTTTTCGAATTGTCTCCATTCACTGTTTTACTCTGTTTTCTAATTGACTCCATTCCCTGTTTTACTCTGTTTGCTAATTGACTCCATTCTCTGTTTTACTCTCTTTTCTAATTGACTCCATTCCCTGTTTTACTCTGTTTGCTAATTGACTCCCTTCTCTGTTTTACTCTCTTTTCTAATTGACTCCATTCTCTGTTTTACTCTGTTTTCTAATTGACTCCATTCCCTGTTTTACTCTGTTTTCTAATTGACTCCATTCCCTGTTTTACTCTGTTTTCTAATTGACTCCATTCCCTGTTTTACTCTGTTTTCTAATTGTCTCCATTCCCTGTTTTACTCTGTTTTCTAATTGACTCCATTCCCTGTTTTACTCTGTTTTCTAATTGACTCCATTCCCTGTTTTACTCTGTTTTCTAATTGTCTCCATTCTCTGTTTTACTCTGTTTGCTAATTGACTCCATTCCCTGTTTTACTCTGTTTTCTAATTGACTCCATTCCCTGTTTTACTCTGTTTGCTAATTGACTCCATTCCCTGTTTTACTCTGTTTTCTAATTGACTCCATTCCCTGTTTTACTCTGTTTTCCAATTGTCTCCATTCTCTGTTTTACTCTGCTGGCTAATTGACTGCATTCCCTGTTTTACTCTGTTTTCTAATTGACTCCATTCCCTGTTTTACTCTGTTTTCTAATTGACTCCATTCTCTGTTTTACTCTGTTTTCTAATTGTCTCCATTCTCTGTTTTACTCTGTTTGCTAATTGGCTCCATTCCCTGTTTTACTCTGTTTTCTAATTGTCTCCATTCTCTGTTTTACTCTGTTTTCTAATTGTCTCCATTCTCTGTTTTGCTCTGTTTTCTAATTGACTCCATTCCCTGTTTTACTCTGTTTTCTAATTGACTCCATTCTCTGTTTTATTCTGTTTTCTAATTGACTCCATTCCCTGTTTTACTCTGTTTTCTAATTGACTCCATTCTCTGTTTTACTCTGATTTCTAATTGACTCCATTCCCTGTTTTACTCTGTTTTCTAATTGACTCCATTCCCTGTTTTACTCTGTTTTCTAATTGACTCCATTCTCTGTTTTACTCTGTTTTCTAATTGACTCCATTCCCTGTTTTACTCTGTTTTCTAATTGACTCCATTCCCTGTTTTACTCTGTTTTCTAATTGACTCCATTCTCTGTTTTACTCTGTTTTCTAATTGACTCCATTCTCTGTTTTACTCTGTTTTCTAATTGACTCCATTCCCTGTTTTACTCTGTTTTCTAATTGACTCCATTCTCTGTTTTACTCTGTTTTCTAATTGACTCCATTCTCTGTTTTACTCTGTTTTCTAATTGACTCCATTCCCTGTTTTATTCTGTTTTCTAATTGACTCCATTCTCTGTTTTACTCTGTTTTCTAATTGACTGCATTCACTGTTTTACTCTGTTTTCTAATTGACTCCATTCTCTGTTTTACTCTGTTTTCTAATTGACTCCATTCTCTGTTTTACTCTGTTTTCTAATTGACTCCATTCCCTGTTTTACTCTGTTTTCTAATTGACTCCATTCCCTGTTTTACTCTGTTTTCTAATTGACTCCATTCCCTGTTTTACTCTGTTTTCTAATTGACTCCATTCCCTGTTTTACTCTGTTTTCTAATTGTCTCCATTCTCTGTTTTACTCTGTTTTCTAATTGTCTCCATTCCCTGTTTTACTCTGTTTTCTAATTGACTCCATTCTCTGTTTTACTCTGTTTTCTAATTGACTCCATTCCCTGTTTTACTCTGTTTTCTAATTGACTCCATTCCCTGTTTTACTCTGTTTTCTAATTGACTCCATTCCCTGTTTTACTCTGTTTTCTAATTGTCTCCATTCTCTGTTTTACTCTGTTTTCTAATTGTCTCCATTCCCTGTTTTACTCTGTTTTCTAATTGACTCCATTCTCTGTTTTACTCTGTTTTCTAATTGACTCCATTCCCTGTTTTACTCTGTTTTCTAATTGTCTCCATTCTCTGTTTTACTCTGTTTGCTAATTGACTCCATTCCCTGTTTTACTCTGTTTTCTAATTGACTCCATTCCCTGTTTTACTCTGTTTGCTAACTGACTCCATTCCCTGTTTTACTCTGTTTTCTAATTGACTCCATTCCCTGTTTTACTCTGTTTTCTAATTGACTCCATTCCCTGTTTTACTCTGTTTTCCAATTGTCTCCATTCTCTGTTTTACTCTGCTGGCTAATTGACTGCATTCCCTGTTTTACTCTGTTTTCTAATTGACTCCATTCCCTGTTTTACTCTGTTTTCTAATTGACTCCATTCTCTGTTTTACTCTGTTTTCTAATTGTCTCCATTCCCTGTTTTACTCTGTTTTCTAATTGTCTCCATTCTCTGTTTTACTCTGTTTTCTAATTGACTCCATTCCCTGTTTTACTCTGTTTTCTAATTGTCTCCATTCTCTGTTTTACTCTGTTTTCTAATTGACTCCATTCTCTGTTTTACTCTGTTTTCTAATTGACTCCATTCTCTGTTTTACTCTGTTTTCTAATTGTCTCCATTCTCTGTTTTACTCTGTTTGCTAATTGGCTCCATTCCCTGTTTTACTCTGTTTTCTAATTGTCTCCATTCTCTGTTTTACTCTGTTTTCTAATTGTCTCCATTCTCTGTTTTACTCTGTTTTTTAATTGACTCCATTCCCTGTTTTACTCTGTTTTCTAATTGACTCCATTCTCTGTTTTACTCTGTTTTCTAATTGACTCCATTCCCTGTTTTACTCTGTTTTCTAATTGACTCCATTCCCTGTTTTACTCTGTTTTCGAATTGTCTCCATTCACTGTTTTACTCTGTTTTCTAATTGACTCCATTCCCTGTTTTACTCTGTTTGCTAATTGACTCCATTCTCTGTTTTACTCTCTTTTCTAATTGACTCCATTCCCTGTTTTACTCTGTTTGCTAATTGACTCCATTCTCTGTTTTACTCTCTTTTCTAATTGACTCCATTCTCTGTTTTACTCTCTTTTCTAATTGACTCCATTCCCTGTTTTACTCTGTTTTCTAATTGACTCCATTCTCTGTTTTACTCTGTTTTCTAATTGACTCCATTCCCTGTTTTACTCTGTTTGCTAATTGACTCCATTCTCTGTTTTACTCTCTTTTCTAATTGACTCCATTCCCTGTTTTACTCTCTTTTCTAATTGACTCCATTCCCTGTTTTACTCTGTTTTCTAATTGACTCCATTCCCTGTTTTACTCTGTTTGCTAATTGACTCCATCTCTGTTTTACTCTCTTTTCTAATTGACTCCATTCCCTGTTTTACTCTGTTTTCTAATTGACTCCATTCCCTGTTTTCTCTGTTTGCTAATTGACTCCATTCTCTGTTTTACTCTCTTTTCTAATTGACTCCATTCCCTGTTTTACTCTGTTTGCTAATTGACTCCATTCCCTGTTTTACTCTCTTTTCTAATTGACTCCATTCCCTGTTTTACTCTGTTTTCTAATTGACTCCATTCCCTGTTTTGCTCTGTTTTCTAATTGACTCCATTTCCTGTTTTACTCTGTTTTCTAATTGACTCCATTCCCTGTTTTGCTCTCTTTTCTAATTGACTCCATTCCCTGTTTTACTCTGTTTTCTAATTGACTCCATTCCCTGTTTTGCTCTGTTTTCTAATTGACTCCATTCCCTGTTTTGCTCTCTTTTCTAATTGACTCCATTCCCTGTTTTACTCTGTTTGCTAATTGACTCCATTCTCTGTTTTACTCTGTTTGCTAATTGACTCCATTCTCTGTTTTACTCTGTTTTCTAATTGACTCCATTCCCTGTTTTACTCTGTTTGCTAATTGACTCCATTCCCTGTTTTACTCTGTTTGCTAATTGACTCCATTCCCTGTTTTACTCTGTTTTCTAATTGTCTCCATTCCCTGTTTTGCTCTGTTTGCTAATTGACTCCATGCTCTGTTTTACTCTGTTTTCTAATTGACTCCATTCCCTGTTTTACTCTGTTTTCTAATTGACTCCATTCCCTGTTTTGCTCTCTTTTCTAATTGACTCCATTCCCTGTTTTACTCTGTTTGCTAATTGACTCCATTCTCTGTTTTACTCTGTTTGCTAATTGACTCCATTCTCTGTTTTACTCTGTTTGCTAATTGACTCCATTCTCTGTTTTACTCTGTTTTCTAATTGACTCCATTCCCTGTTTTACTCTGTTTGCTAATTGACTCCATTCCCTGTTTTACTCTGTTTTCTAATTGTCTCCATTCTCTGTTTTACTCTGTTTTCTAATTGACTCCATTCCCTGTTTTACTCTCTTTTCTAATTGACTCCATTCTCTGTTTTACTCTGTTTGCTAATTGACTCCATTCTCTGTTTTACTCTGTTTGCTAATTGACTCCATTCCCTGTTTTACTCTGTTTGCTAATTGACTCCATTCTCTGTTTTACTCTGTTTGCTAATTGACTCCATTCTCTGTTTTACTCTGTTTTCTAATTGACTCCATTCCCTGTTTTACTCTGTTTGCTAATTGACTCCATTCCCTGTTTTACTCTGTTTTCTAATTGTCTCCATTCCCTGTTTTGCTCTGTTTGCTAATTGACTCCATTCTCTGTTTTACTCTGTTTGCTAATTGACTCCATTCTCTGTTTTACTCTGTTTTCTAATTGACTCCATTCCCTGTTTTACTCTGTTTGCTAATTGACTCCATTCTCTGTTTTACTCTGTTTGCTAATTGACTCCATTCTCTGTTTTACTCTGTTTTCTAATTGACTCCATTCCCTGTTTTACTCTGTTTGCTAATTGACTCCATTCTCTGTTTTACTCTGTTTTCTAATTGTCTCCATTCTCTGTTTTACTCTGTTTTCTAATTGACTCCATTCCCTGTTTTACTATGTTTTCTAATTGACTCCATTCTCTGTTTTACTCTGTTTTCTAATTGACTCCATTCCCTGTTTTACTCTGTTTTCTAATTGACTCCATTCCCTGTTTTACTCTGTTTTCGAATTGTCTCCATTCACTGTTTTACTCTGTTTTCTAATTGTCTCCATTCTCTGTTTTACTCTGTTTTCTAATTGACTCCATTCCCTGTTTTACTCTCTTTTCTAATTGACTCCATTCTCTGTTTTACTCTGTTTGCTAATTGACTCCATTCTCTGTTTTACTCTGTTTGCTAATTGACTCCATTCCCTGTTTTACTCTGTTTGCTAATTGACTCCATTCTCTGTTTTACTCTGTTTGCTAATTGACTCCATTCTCTGTTTTACTCTGTTTTCTAATTGACTCCATTCCCTGTTTTACTCTGTTTGCTAATTGACTCCATTCCCTGTTTTACTCTGTTTTCTAATTGTCTCCATTCCCTGTTTTGCTCTGTTTGCTAATTGACTCCATTCTCTGTTTTACTCTGTTTGCTAATTGACTCCATTCTCTGCTTTACTCTGTTTTCTAATTGACTCCATTCCCTGTTTTACTCTGTTTGCTAATTGACTCCATTCTCTGTTTTACTCTGTTTGCTAATTGACTCCATTCTCTGTTTTACTCTGTTTTCTAATTGACTCCATTCCCTGTTTTACTCTGTTTGCTAATTGACTCCATTCTCTGTTTTACTCTGTTTTCTAATTGTCTCCATTCTCTGTTTTACTCTGTTTTCTAATTGACTCCATTCCCTGTTTTACTATGTTTGCTAATTGACTCCATTCTCTGTTTTACTCTGTTTTCTAATTGTCTCCATTCTCTGTTTTACTCTGTTTTCTAATTGTCTCCATTCTCTGTTTTACTCTGTTTTCTAATTGACTCCATTCCCTGTTTTACTCTGTTTGCTAATTGACTCCATTCTCTGTTTTACTCTGTTTTCTAATTGTCTCCATTCTCTGTTTTACTCTGTTTTCTAATTGTCTCCATTCTCTGTTTTACTCTGTTTTCTAATTGACTCCATTCCCTGTTTTACTCTGTTTGCTAATTGACTCCATTCTCTGTTTTACTCTGTTTTCTAATTGTCTCCATTCTCTGTTTTACTCTGTTTTCTAATTGTCTCCATTCTCTGTTTTACTCTGTTTTCTAATTGACTCCATTCCCTGTTTTACTCTGTTTGCTAATTGACTCCATTCTCTGTTTTACTCTGTTTTCTAATTGTCTCCATTCTCTGTTTTACTCTGTTTTCTAATTGTCTCCATTCTCTGTTTTACTCTGTTTTCTAATTGACTCCATTCCCTGTTTTACTCTGTTTGCTAATTGACTCCATTCTCTGTTTTACTCTGTTTTCTAATTGTCTCCATTCTCTGTTTTACTCTGTTTTCTAATTGTCTCCATTCTCTGTTTTACTCTGTTTTCTAATTGACTCCATTCCCTGTTTTACTCTGTTTGCTAATTGACTCCATTCTCTGTTTTACTCTGTTTTCTAATTGTCTCCATTCTCTGTTTTACTCTGTTTTCTAATTGTCTCCATTCTCTGTTTTACTCTGTTTTCTAATTGACTCCATTCCCTGTTTTACTCTGTTTGCTAATTGACTCCATTCTCTGTTTTACTCTGTTTTCTAATTGTCTCCATTCTCTGTTTTACTCTGTTTTCTAATTGTCTCCATTCTCTGTTTTACTCTGTTTTCTAATTGACTCCATTCCCTGTTTTACTCTGTTTGCTAATTGACTCCATTCTCTGTTTTACTCTGTTTTCTAATTGTCTCCATTCTCTGTTTTACTCTGTTTTCTAATTGTCTGCATTCTCTGTTTTACTCTGTTTTCTAATTGACTCCATTCCCTGTTTTACTCTGTTTGCTAATTGACTCCATTCTCTGTTTTACTCTGTTTTCTAATTGTCTCCATTCTCTGTTTTACTCTGTTTTCTAATTGTCTCCATTCTCTGTTTTACTCTGTTTTCTAATTGACTCCATTCCCTGTTTTACTCTGTTTGCTAATTGACTCCATTCTCTGTTTTACTCTGTTTTCTAATTGTCTCCATTCTCTGTTTTACTCTGTTTTCTAATTGTCTCCATTCTCTGTTTTACTCTGTTTTCTAATTGACTCCATTCCCTGTTTTACTCTGTTTGCTAATTGACTCCATTCCCTGTTTTACTCTGTTTGCTAATTGACTCCATTCTCTGTTTTACTCTGTTTGCTAATTGACTCCATTCTCTGTTTTACTCTGTTTTCTAATTGACTCCATTCCCTGTTTTACTCTGTTTGCTAATTGACTCCATTCTCTGTTTTACTCTGTTTTCTAATTGTCTCCATTCTCTGTTTTACTCTGTTTTCTAATTGTCTCCATTCTCTGTTTTACTCTGTTTTCTAATTGACTCCATTCCCTGTTTTACTCTGTTTGCTAATTGACTCCATTCTCTGTTTTACTCTGTTTTCTAATTGTCTCCATTCTCTGTTTTACTCTGTTTTCTAATTGTCTCCATTCTCTGTTTTACTCTGTTTTCTAATTGTCTCCATTCTCTGTTTTACTCTGTTTTCTAATTGACTCCATTCCCTGTTTTACTCTGTTTTCTAATTGTCTCCATTCTCTGTTTTACTCTGTTTTCTAATTGACTCCATTCTCTGTTTTACTCTGTTTTCTAATTGTCTCCATTCTCTGTTTTACTCTGTTTTCTAATAGTCTCCATTCCCTGTTTTGCTCTGTTTTCTAATTGTCTCCATTCTCTGTTTTACTCTGTTTTCTAATTGTCTCCATTCCCTGTTTTACTCTGTTTTCTAATTGACTCCATTCCCGAAATGCGGTCCTCGTTTTGTGTTTGTCCTTTCCGCCCTTCCGCGCATGCGTCGTTCTCTCTGCTTTCGGCCGTGTCGGTTCTGTGTCTGCAGTGCGCCTGCGCGGGGCCTTGTGCAGCTTTGAAGACAGTGCCTGAAGATCGATTGTGTTTGAGTGGAGAATGGGTAAGAAAGGGATCGTGGGATGGGGAGAGAGAGGGAAAGAACCGTGTCTTCGGGGTGACAGGTCAAAGAGCACCAGGTGTGGGCAGAGTGGGGGTGACAGGTCAAAGGGCTCCAGCTGTGGGCAAGAGTGGGGGTGACAGGTCAAAGTGCACCAGGTGTAGGCAGAGTGGGGGTGACAGGTCAAAGGGCTCCAGCTGTGGGTAGAGTGGGGGTGACAGGTCAAAGTGCACCAGGTGTAGGCAGAGTGGGGGTGACAGGTCAAAGGGCTCCAGCTGTGGGCAGAGTGGGGGTGACAGGTCAAAGTGCACCAGGTGTCGGCAGAGTGGGGGTGACAGGTCAAAGGGCTCCAGCTGTGGGTAGAGTGGGGGTGACAGGTCAAAGGGCTCTAGCTGTTGGTAGAGTGGGGGTGACAGGTCAAAGGGCTCCAGCTGTTGGTAGAGTGGGGGTGACAGGTGAAAGGGTAACAAAATAGCAGGAAAGAGAGGCAGCTGCAGCAGGAGTGGGAGCAGAAAGAATTGACCGGGACTGTGGGTTCCTGTTCTCCAAGTCTCCCCCCAACACTGCTGTGTGAAGACTCTCTGTATCACCTGCCCACCGGGTACGGTGCTATTGAGGCTATATTACTGGACCAACAATCCAGACGCATGGACTGATCCAGAGACATGAGTTCGAATCAGCCCACAGCAGCAGCAGCAGGCTGCTGAATTGTGTTTCTGAAATGGCTGAGCAAGTCACTCAGTTACACTGTGAAAGACTGCAGTGGTTCAAGAAGGTAGCTCACAGACCGATCCAACAAGATGATCCCAGAGGTCTGATCCAGGAGCAGTGGAGGAACCGGGAGGCTGCCTGCTTAGTGTGTGTCAGCCAGATAGCAAAGTTAGCCTCTCAGACAGCAGGGAACATGCTGCACTGTGGACCATGATATTCAGCTTTACTGTGTAGCTAACCCCTTTTTTTTGATCTGCTCCCCCTATCTGGGGTTTGTTTGATGGGGGACAGTGTAGAGGGAGCTTTCCTCTGTATCTAACCCCGTTTTTTTTTTTAATAACCAGACAGAGGTTCAACACATTGATGGCTCAGTGTCTACCCGTTTTTTTTTTTCTTTTTTTCAAATTGAGGGAGTACCTCTGCTGGCTGGGTGTGTAAGAGAGAGATGGGGACAGTGTAGAAGGAGCTTTACTCTGTATCTAACCCCGTGCTGTACCTGTCCTGGGAGTGTTTGATGAGGACAGTGTAGAAGGAGCTTTACTCTGTATCTAACCCCGTGCTGTACCTGTCCTGGGAGTGTTTGATGAGGACAGTTTAGAAGGAGCTTTACTCTGTATCTAACCTTGTTTTTCTTTCTTTTATAAGGTGGCCTTTATACCCCAGGCCCCTTTTAAATTTTTCATGTCGAGGGGGCCTTTATTGCTCAGGCCCCCTTTATATACATACTTATATTTTTAAAATAACTTTATTAAAAACAGAAATAAACAAAAACTCAGATTAAAATGCCATTCTCGGCGTCGACGATGCACTCCAGTCCCTGCGGTGCCCACCGGTCGCGGAAGGCCTCAAGCGTACCGGCGGACACTGCATGCTCCTTCTCCAGGGACACCCGGGCGCGAACGTAACCGCGGAAGAGGGGCAGGCAATCGGGGAGGATGGAACCCCCGACGGCCCGCAACCTGGACCTGTGAATTGCCACCTTGGCCAGGCCCAGGAGCAGACCGACGAGGAGATCCTCCTTCTGGCCCAAGCCCCTCCGCACCGGGTGCCCAAAGATCAGGAGCGTGAGGCTGAAGTGCAGCCAGAAATTGAGGAGCAGCCCTTTCAGATACTCAAATAGGGGCTGCAACCTCGCACACTCCGTATAAATGTGGAACACAGACTCGTACAGGCCGTAGAAAGTACAGGTGGCCTGGGAGTCCGTAAACCTACTTAAAAGTCTATTGCACGGGACTGCTCTGTGCAACACCCTCCACCCCAGGTCCCCGATGGAAAGGGGGAAGACTCCCGCGTAGAGAGACCTCCATCGGGGTTTCCCCTCGCCGCCAGATGGCAACGCGGACCGCCAGGGCGTGTCCGACCTGCTGACGAGGGCGAGGAAGTGGAGAGTGTGCAGGAGCAGCCCGTACAGGAAACCCCTCCGCGCCGATTGGAATGGCACGGAGGGCATTTCCGAGAGGCGGCTCGGGTTGTGTGGGACCGGCTCCCGAGGAGGGTTTCAGGGCCTGGGTCCGATGAACAGTTCCGGCCGAGCGGGAGTCAGCTCGGCCGGGAGCGTTCCACACTCCTGAGCCCCCTCGCCACCCGCAGTGAGGGGCGTCCCGGGGATTTTGACTACTCCTCCGCCCGCCGGACCGTCCCCGGAGTCGGCCGCCCGGACAGCCGAGGCGCTCACCTCCACCCGCGGGGGAGCGCCCTGACTGGAGGCGACCATGTTCCAGACTCGGAATAGATGCTGGTAAAAGACAAGCAACTCCCTCAGAGAGGCGCGGCTAACGGACTCCACTGGGAGCTGCGTGTCGTCATGAAGGCAGTGACACTGGCAGAAAAAATACGTCGCCAGCGCACACCATCTGGGAGGACGCTCGACATGCAGGTATCTCTGCAGGGTCCAAACGTGGAGAGTCGCAGCCTGGGTGCGGACGCACACCAGCGACTGGCCGTCCTCCTCGATCGGGAGACTCAGGACCGTGGCAGAGACCCAGTGTTTCCTCTTGCCCCAGAAGAAATCGACGAGTTTCTTCTGGATCTTGTTGGCAAATGCAGGGGGCGGGGCCAAAGTGACCAACCGGTACCACAGCATGGAGGCCACCAGTTGGTTTATGACCAACGCTCGGCCCCTGTAGGAAAGCACTCGGAGCAGTCCTGTCCAGCGCCCCAGCCGAGCGGTGACTTTCGTCTCCAACTCCAGCCAGTTTGCCGGCCAGGCTTCCTCAGCAGGGCTAAGGTGGACTCCCAGGTAGAGGAGGTGCGTGGTGCTCCACGCAAAAGGTGTCATCTCCTCCGGCAGGGAGTCCACCCGCCACTGACCAACCAGGAGTCCGGAACATTTCTCCCAATTGATCCTCGCGGAGGACACGGCAGAAAAGGTCTGATGGCAGTCGCGCATCCTCCGCAAGTCAACGGGATCTGTGACCGCGAGGAGCACGTCGTCGGCGTAGGCCGAGAGGACGACCCGCATGGCCGGCTCACGCAGAGCCAATCCCGTCAACCTCCTGCGAAGCACGCACTGGAAGGGCTCCGTGCAGATGGTATACAGTTGGCCGGACATGGGGCATCCCTGACGCACTCCTCTCCCAAAGCGAAGGGGCGCCGTCAAGGACCCGTTAACTTTGGCTAGACACTCTGTGGCGGCGTATAAAACTCAGACCCGGGCCATGAAATGCAGCCCGAGTCCGAAAGCACGCAGTCCCGAAAAGGCATTCGTGATCCACCCTGTCGAACGCCTTCTCCTGATGGAGGGAGAGAAAGGCGACCGACTGACCAGTCCTCTGGGAAAGATGGATCAGGTCCCGGACAAGGTGGATGTTGTCCTGGATGGACCGGCCCGGGACCGTGTAGGACTGGTCGGGGTGGATCATGTGGGCCAGCACGGAGCCCAGGTGGGTAGACATAGCCCGGGCAAAGATCTTGTAATCCGTGCTGAGGAGGGAGACCGGACGCCAGTTTTTAAGCAGGCGGAGATCGCCCCTCTTCGGCAGCAGGACGATGACCGTCCTGCGCCACGAGAGGGGCATCTCCCCGGTCGCCAGGCTTTCCCCCAGGACCCGCGCGTAATCGTCCCCCAGGACGTCCCAGAACGCCCTGAGGAACTCCACGGTCAACCCATCCATCCCTGGGGATTTGCCCCTTGAGAGCTGGTGGAGGGCGCCAGTCAGCTCCGCCAACGTGAGCGGAGCCTCCAATCTTTCGGCGCCCTCTGGGCTGACCTGCGGCAGGTCCTCCCACAAAACTCTGCGCGCATCCTCGCTGGACGGATCCGGAGAGAACAACGCACTGTAATAAGTATGGACCAGGAGGCCCATTCCCTCCGGATCCGTGATGGAGGATCCGTCGTCGGCCAGCAGCTCCACGAGCTGCTTACGGACCCCCCGCCATTTTTCCAGCAAGTAGAAGAAGGGTGAAGCGCGGTCCAAATCTTCCAGGATCTGGATCCGCGACCTCACGTACGCGCCTCGGGACCCTATGAGCTGCAGGTCCTTCAGCACGCCCTTCTCTTTGTACGCCTGCCACAGAGCCGGGTCCAGGATGGCATGACCGAGGCGGGACTCCAAATCGAGCACCTCCCTCTCAAGGCGCCCGATCTCGGCTTCCCGCCTCTTGGTCGACCCCTTCGCGTACTCCTGACAGAAGACGCGGATGTGAGTCTTGCCCACATCCCACCATAGCCTCAAGGAGGGGAAGCCCCCCTGCTTCCTTCTCCAGTCGGCCCAGAATCGACAGAACGAGTCCCGAAATCGCTCGTCCTCCAGCAGCCGGTTGTTAAAGTGTCAGTACGCGGACCCCGCCCGCGTGCGGAGCGGAGTGAACTCCGCCCACACCAAGCGGTGGTCCGAGCACGGCACCAGCCGCATGGAGGCTGCCGAGACGCGGGAGACGTACGCCTGCGAAAAGTAGAGGCGGTCGATTCGGGACCCTCCTCCGCCAGACCTCCACGTGAAGGCGCTGGAGTCGGGATGGAGATTCCGCCAGACGTCCACCAAGTTAAGGGAGCTGATCAGTCCCCTCAACTTCTCCACCGACGCTTGGCCGCGCTGGGGACCGGAGCGATCCCCCACCTCGAGGTTGCAGATGAAATCCCCCCCGAGGATGATGCACTCGCCGCTATCGATGGAGCTCAAGAGAGCGGACACTTCTTCAAAGAAGCGCACTTGCAACGCGCCGGGCCTGGGCGCGTACACGTTCACAAAGTGGAGCGGCACGCTACCCAGGCGAACGGCGAGGTGGAGCAAGCAGCCCGGCACTAGCTCCTTGACCCCCAAGATCTCCGGCTGAAAAGTCGGGGCCAACAAGATAGCCAGCCCACTAGAAATAGGGGTGAGGTGACTCATGTAGACCCCACCCTGCCACTCCAGGAGCCAGGTGGCTTCGTCTCCCGGAATAGTGTGGGTTTCCTGCAGAAAGCTCACCGCGTATCTCCCTTCCCTAAGGACTGAGAGATTGTGAAATCTGCGGTGAGACCCCCTGCTGCCGTTGATGTTGAGGCTGGCTATGGTTATCTTCATGTCAAAAGTACTTAAAACCCGTCACCAACACCTCACTGTGAGGAGGGAGTGGAAGTGCACCTGGCCCTCCACTCCCCCAGCAACCCATTGAGGAACACATTCCTGGTTTCCCCAGGCTCCCCCACCACAAGCAGGGCCCCACTTACTCCTTCAGGAGGGGGCTCATGTACCGGGGCCTTCCCCTCCCCTCCATCCTGAGGAATAGGGAGCTCCTGCCCGGACTTTGTAGCCTTGGTGGTGGCGATAGGGGGAACCTGAGGACCCGAAACAGGAAACAGCTCCCCTCCAACAGATGGGCCCTGCACCTCAGGGCCCTGTGTTATTTTTGTGGAGGGGTGCCTTCTCCTGTTTTTCCCACTGGGGCGCGGAGGCTCAGAGACCTCCATGTCATCAGAGGCCTCCGCCTCCGCACCCTTTTTATCCTTTTTAGTCACCCTGGGCCTGAGCCCAGCCCTGGGACAGGTGGATTCCATGGGAATGGGCTTTGGGCTGAGCTCAGGTTCGGGTTGTGTCAAAGTGTCCAGGGGACGTGCCTCATGATGTTTCTTTTTTCCCCGCGTCTTCCTTCCGCTCGGACGGACGCTCCCCTCCCCGCTGGAGGCTGTGAAAACCACAGCCCCCGGAACCGACTGAGCGGTGTCTGTTGGATCTGCGGGGGGAGTGGGAGGAGGTGCTGTGGAACCACCTTGGGCCGCCGAGGTGGAGCTGGCGGCCGGGAGGTTGGGGCAGTTCTTCCGAACATGCCCCACCCCCTTGCAGACGTGGCACCGCGCCCCGTCCGAGATCCAAAAGACGCGGTAGGCCGTCCCCTGAAACTCTATACTGAAGTGGCCCTCCAAGACCTCCTCCCACGCCAGCTGCATGAATAGCTGGCGGCGGAAGGAGTAGACATGTCGGAGGCTGTGCTCCTGAAGACCGAGCGGGACTGGGGTGATCCCTGACCTCACCTCCCCCAGATGGTGTAGGTGGGGGAGGAGGAGCTCATCAGGAATGAAGGTTGGGACGTTCGACAAGATTACCCGATGCGCAGTGGCCCCCAGAGGGTCCACTGGCAGGAAAATCCCATCCACTGTGAGCCCCGTACTTAGGGCGAGGGACACAGCCCGCTCGGTCTTCAGGAAGAACACAGCCTTCCCATACATCTTTGAGGCTGCATCAATGGCCGAGGGGCCGACAACCACGGCCATTGCCTTAACACAAGCCTCAATAGTCATATTAGGATGGGTGTAACTCTTCACCCCATGCTTTGATGTTAAGATTTTAAATGGTGACGGGGCCACAGGAGCAGCTGTCGCAGCTGCTGCAGCATAGGAGGGCCCCGCCACCGGAGAGGACTGAGAAGTCATGGGGTAGAAGAGTTACAGGCACTTTGTTGAGAGCAAAAAAAAAGAAAAGAGCAAATACAATAAGTCAAAAATGTAACATTTAAAGGATGTAGCACAGGGGAAGAGGCTGAGGGAGAGGAAGGCCAAGAGGAATCAGTCTTTGTTAGTATTGCACAAGTCTTGTAGCTGGTCTTCCAGTTGGGAGGGTGGGCTGATGTCTTCACCTGGGTCAGCTGTAAGCTGCCCAGGCACACGCCTCCTTCGATGTTCAGATAATAAGTCTCTTCACCTGGGCAGCTCCAGCTGTCCCAGGCTTAGTAGTTGGGGTGGGGAGGGAGCTCCCTATCCAAAGATGTTAAACACAGGAGCTCCCTATTGAACAATACAGCCCCACACAAGGTCTTCAGGTCTCTTCTTTCCCCACCCTGTATCTAACCCCGTGCTGTACCTGTCCTGGGAGTGTTTGATGTGGACAGTGTAGAGGGAGCTTTCCTCTGTATCTAACCCTGTACTGTACCAGTCCTGGGAGTGTTTGATGTGGACAGTGTAGAGGGAGCTTTACTCTGTATCTAACCTCGTACTGTACCAGTCCTGGGAGTGTTTGATGGGGACAGTGTGGAGGGAGCTTTACTCTGTATCTAACCCTGTACTGTACCTGTCCTGGGAGTGTTTGATGTGGACAGTGTAGAGGGAGCTTTACTCTGTATCTAACCCCGTACTGTACCTGTCCTGGGAGTGTTTGATGTGGACAGTGTAGAGGGAGCTTTACTCTGTATCTAACCCCGTACTGTACCTGTCCTGGGAGTGTTTGATGTGAACAGTGTAGAGGGAGCTTTACTTTGTATCTAACCCCGTGCTGTCCCTGTCCTGGGAGTGTTTGATGTGAACAGTGTAGAGGGAGTTGCTTTTGTCTTTCTGTTGGTGATCTGGAATGATAAATATGCCTAACAGTTACCTAAGATAACACGGTGGCCTAACCTTTAGGTATGTGGCGGTGCCTCTGTGTCCCCCTGATTCCTGGAGTGAGATTCCTCTCCTGTGGAACTATGTGTCGTGCAGGGAGTCAGTGGCGACTTGGGTGAGTATTACCGAGTGTTTCATGTCCCAGATCTGGGACCCCTGGGTTAAGTCACTCCCTCCCTCTCTCGATTTGTTTGCCCTTTCGTGCTTATTTTTATAACTACTTCTCCAGCTCTTCATCGGATACTCTGTTGCCTGCATCGTAACGCCCATCACCCCTGTGCTCACTGAGCTACATCAGCTGCCAGTCTGACAGCATCTCCATGTAATAATCTCTCACCTGCTCTTCGAGTTCCAACATGGCCTCGTTGACCCATGTACATGGGCTTCCAAACCGCATTTGGGAAAGTGCCACAGAACAGGCTCGTCAGCAAAGTTAGAGCCCATGAAATAAAGGGGACAGTGGCAGCATTGATACCAGGATGACTGGGTGACAGCAAACAGAGAGTACTGGTGAACAGTTGTTTTTCGGTCTGGAGGAAGGTTTGTAGTGGAGTTCCCCAGGGATCAGTGTTAGGACACTTGCTTTTCCTGATATATATTAATAACCTAGACCTTGATGTACAGGGCACAATTTCAAAGTTTGCGGCTGATACGAAACTTGGGAGCATTGTGAACTGTGAGGAGGATAGTGTCGAACTTCAAAAGGACACAGACAAGTTGGTAGAATGGGCAGACAGGTGGCAGATGAAGTTCAATGCAGAGAAATGTAAGGTGATTCATTTTGGTAGGAAGAACCTGGAGAGACAATATAGAATAAAGGGTACAATTCTAAAGGGGGTGCAGGAGCAGAGGGACCTGGTGTATATGTGCATAAGTCATTGAAGGTGGCAGAAAGAGCGGTTAATATAGCCCAGGATACTGTATGCTTTATTAATAGGGACATAGTGTACAAGAGTAAGGAGGTTATGTTGAACTTGTATAAAACACTAGTTCAGCCTCAGCTGGAGTATTGTGTCCAGTTCTGGGCACCACACTTTAGGAAAGACGTGAGGACATTGGAGAGAGTACAGAAAAGATTCAGGAGAATGGTTCCAGGGATGAGGAATTTCAGTTATGAAGATAGATTGGAGAAGTTAGGACTGTTTTCCTTGGAGAAGAGAAAGCTGAGAGGTGATTTGATAGAGGTATTCAAAATCATGAGGGGTCTGGACAGAGTAGATAGAGAGAAACTGTTCCCACTCGTGAAAGGATCGAGAACGAGAGGGCACAGATTGAAAGTATTTGGGAAGAGAAGCAAAAGTGACATGAGGAAAAACTTTTTCACACAGCGAGTGGTTAAGGTCTGGAATGCACTGCCTGAGAACGTGGTGGAGGCAGGTTCAATTGAAACATTCAAAAGGGAATTAGACTGTTATATGAGAAGGATGTGCAGGGTTACGGGGAGAAGGTGGGGGAATGGCTCTGGGTGAGTTGCTCTGACAGAGAGCCAACACAGACACAAGGGGCTGAATGTCCTCTTGTGCTGTAACCGTTCTGTGATACTAAAGCCCTCCCGATCTCTGCCTGCCGCTCGGAGACCACTACACGGATTGTCTGGCACCCCTAGGATATTTGAGATTGTGTATATTGTTCCATCTAGTCCTACAGCCACTCAGTCTACTCAGGTGTGGATAGACAAGGTATGCACGTGATCTGCCATGCCCGTTTCCAGGATAGGGCACTGGGTGTTAACTAGCCCTAGCCTCACTGGCCTGGCACAGGGCACTCTCTGATCCCACTGGGAAGCTGGCTGCATGTTTTCTCTCTTCAGTAACACTCCAATTGTCTCTCCCCTTCACAGGCTCGGCATGGCCAGGAGCGGAACTGAGTACGGACCCATGACAGACCTGCCAGACTGGTCCTTCGCAGGTGAAGAGATGATACGGGAGGCTGTGATCCTCAGCACCTCCTTCAAATACAGTGTCTCAGAACTACAACCGCTTTTAGAGAGGATCTCTCACCGCCCCCACTCCCCACAGATAGACGTCCAGATATATATCAAACATCCTCACCTGCATGTAATCCATTGGTCTACTCCAGTCTGTAACTCACTCCACGGGTATCTGCTATTCTATATATAAACCCCCGAACCCCTCTATTAGATTCCAGTCTGTAACTCATTCCCGGGTATCTGCTATTCTATATATAAACCCCCGAACCCCTCTATTAGATTCCAGTCCGTAACTCACTCCCCGGTATCTGTTATTCTATATATAAACCCCCGAACCCCTCTATTAGATTCCAGTCTGTAATTCACTCCACGGGTATCTGCTATTCTATATATAAACCCCCGAACCCCTCTATTAGATTCCAGTCTGTAATTCACTCCACGGGTATCTGCTATTCTATATATAAACCCCCGAACCCCTCTATTAGATTCCAGTCTGTAACGCACTCCCGGGTATCTGTTATTCTATATATAAACCCCCGAACCCCTCTATTAGATTCCAGTCTGTAACGCACTCCCGGGTATCTGTTATTCTATATATAAACCCCCGAACCCCTCTATTAGATTCCAGTCTGTAACTCACTCCCGCGTAGCTGTTATTCTATATATAAACCACCCGAACCCCTCGAATAGATTCCAGTCTGTAACTCACTCCTGGGTATCTGTTATTCTATATATAAACCCCCGAGCCCCTCATTAGATTCCAGTCTGTAACTCACTCCCGGGTATCTGTTATTCTATATATAAACCCCCGAGCCCCTTGATTAGATTCCAGTCTGTAACTCACTCCCGGGTATCTGTTATTCTATATATAAACCCCCGAGCCCCTCGATTAGATTCCAGTCTGTAACTCACTCCCGCGTAGCTGTTATTTAATATATAATCCCCCCGAACCCCTCGATTAGATTCCAGTCTGTAACTCACTCCCGGATATCTGTTATTCTATATATAAACCCCCGAGCCCCTCGATTAGATTCCAGTCTGTAACTCACTGCCGGGTATATGTTATTCTATAGATAAACCCCCGAGCCCCTTGATTAGATTCCAGTCTGTAACTCACTCCCGGGTATCTGTTATTCTATATATAAACCCCCGAGCCCCTCGATTAGATTCCAGTCTGTAACTCACTGCCGGGTATATGTTATTCTGTATATAAACCCCCGAGCCCCTTGATTAGATTCCAGTCTGTAACTCACTCCCGGGTATCTGTTATTCTATATATAAACCCCCGAGCCCCTCGATTAGATTCCAGTCTGTAACTCACTCCCGGGTATCTGTTATTCTATATTTAAATCACCGAACCCCTCGATTAGATTCCAGTCTGTAACTCACTCCCGGGTATCTGTTATTCTATATATAAACCCCCGAGCCCCTCATTAGATTCCAGTCTGTAACTCACTCCCGGGTATCTGTTATTCTATATATAAACCACCCGAACCCCTCGATTAGATTCCAGTCTGTAACTCACTCCCGGGTATCTGTTATTCTATATATAAACCCCCGAGCCCCTCATTAGATTCCAGTCTGTAACTCACTCCCGGGTATCTGTTATTCTATATATAAACCACGCGAACCCCTCGATTAGATTCCAGTCTGTAACTCACTCCCGGGTATCTGTTATTCTATATATACCCCCCCGAACCCCTCGATTAGATTCCAGTCTGTAACTCACTCCCGGGTATCTGTTATTCCATATATAAACCCCACGAACCCCTCGATTAGATTCCAGTCTGTAACTCACTCCCGGGTATCTGTTATTCTATATATAAACCCCCCGAACCCCTCGATTAGATTCCAGTCTGTAACTCACTCCCGGGTATCTGTTATTCTATATATAAACCCCCCGAACCCCTCGATTAGATTCCAGTCTGTAACTCACTCCCGGGTATCTGTTGTTCGATATATAAACCCCCGAGCCCCTCGATTAGATTCCAGTCTGTAACTCACTCCCGGGTGTCTGTTATTCTATATATAAACCCCCGAGCCCCTCGATAAAATTCCAGTCTGTAACTCACTCCCGGGTATCTGATATTCGAAATATAAACCCCCGAGCCCCTCGATAAAATTCCAGTCTGTAACTCACTCCCGGGTATCTGATATTCGAAATATAAACCCCCGAGCCCCTCGATAAAATTCCAGTCTGTAACTCACTCCCGGGTTTCTGATATTCTATATATAAACCCCCGAGCCCCTCGATAAAATTCCAGTCTGTAACTCACTCCCGGGTATCTGTTGTTCCATATATAAACCTCCGAGCCCCTCGATTAGATTCCAGTCTGTAACTCACTCCCGGGTATCTGTTATTCTATATATAAACCCCCGAGCCCCTCGATAAAATTCCAGTCTGTAACTCACTCCCGGGTTTCTGATATTCTATATATAAACCCCCGAGCCCCTCGATAAAATTCCAGTCTGTAACTCACTCCCGGGTATCTGTTGTTCCATATATAAACCTCCGAGCCCCTCGATTAGATTCCAGTCTGTAACTCACTCCCGGGTATCTGTTATTCTATATATAAACCCCCGAACCCCTCGAATAGATTCCAGTCTGTAACACGCTCCCGGGTATCTGCTATTCTATATATAAACCCCCGAACCCCTCGATTAGATTCCAGTCTGTAACTCGCTCCTGGGTATCTGCTATTCTATATATAAACCCCCGAACCCCTCGATTAGATTCCAGTCTGTAACTCGCTCCTGGGTATCTGCTATTCTATATATAAACCCCCGAACCCTCGATTAGATTCCAGTCTGTAACTCACTCCCGGGTATCTGTTATTCTATATATAAACCCCCGAACCCCTCGAATAGATTCCAGTCTGTAACACGCTCCCGGGTATCTGCTATTCTATATATAAACCCCCGAACCCCTCGAATAGATTCCAGTCTGTAACACGCTCCCGGGTATCTGCTATTCTATATATAAACCACCCGAACCCTCGATTAGATTCCAGTCTGTAACTCGCTCCTGGGTATCTGTTATTCTATATATAAACCCCAGAACCCCTCGAATAGATTCCAGTCTGCAACTCGCTCCCGGGTATCTGTTATTCTATATATAAACCACCGAACCCCTCGATTAGATTTCAGTCTGTAACTCACTCCCGGGTATCTGTTATTCTATATATAAACCCCCGAGCCCCTCGATAAAATTCCAGTCTGTAACTCACTCCCGGGTATCTGTCATTCTATATATTAAACCCCTCAAACCCCTCGATTAGATTCCAGTCTGTAACTCACTCCCGGGTATCTGTTATTCTATATATAAACCCCCGAGCCCCTCGATAAAATTCCAGTCTGTAACTCACTCCCGGTTATCTGTTATTCTATATATAAACCACCCGAAAGCCTCGATTAGATTCCAGTCTGCAACTCACTCCCGGGTATCTGTTATTCTGTATATAAACCCCCCCCGAACCCCTCGATTAGATTCCAGTCTGTAACTCACTCCCGGGTATCTGTTATTCTGTGTATAAACCCCCCCCCGAACCCCTCGATTAGATTCCAGTCTGTAACTCACTCCCGGGTATCTGTTATTCTATATATAAACCACCCGAACCCCTCGATTAGATTCCAGTCTGTAACTCACTCCCGGGTATCTGTTATTCTATATATACCCCCCCGAACCCCTCGATTAGATTCCAGTCTGTAACTCACTCCCGGGTATCTGTTATTCCATATATAAACCCCACGAACCCCTCGATTAGATTCCAGTCTGTAACTCACTCCCGGGTATCTGTTATTCTATATATAAACCCCCCGAACCCCTCGATTAGATTCCAGTCTGTAACTCACTCCCGAGTATCTGTTATTCTATATATAAACCCCACGAACCCCTCGATTAGATTCCAGTCTGTAACTCACTCCCGGGTATCTGTTATTCTATATATAAACCCCCCGAACCCCTCGATTAGATTCCAGTCTGTAACTCACTCCCGGGTCTCTGTTGTTCGATATATAAACCCCCGAGCCCCTCGATTAGATTCCAGTCTGTAACTCACTCCCGGGTATCTGTTATTCTATATATAAACCCCCGAGCCCCTCGATAAAATTCCAGTCTGTAACTCACTCCCGGGTATCTGATTTTCGAAATATAAACCCCCGAGCCCCTCGATAAAATTCCAGTCTGTAACTCACTCCCGGGTATCTGATATTCGAAATATAAACCCCCGAGCCCCTCGATAAAATTCCAGTCTGCAACTCACTCCCGGGTTTCTGATATTCTATATATAAACCCCCGAGCCCCTCGATAAAATTCCAGTCTGTAACTCACTCCCGGGTATCTGTTGTTCCATATATAAACCTCCGAGCCCCTCGATTAGATTCCAGTCTGTAACTCACTCCCGGGTATCTGTTATTCTATATATAAACCCCCGAGCCCCTCGATAAAATTCCAGTCTGTAACTCACTCCCGGGTTTCTGATATTCTATATATAAACCCCCGAGCCCCTCGATAAAATTCCAGTCTGTAACTCACTCCCGGGTATCTGTTGTTCCATATATAAACCTCCGAGCCCCTCGATTAGATTCCAGTCTGTAACTCACTCCCGGGTATCTGTTATTCTATATATAAACCCCCGAACCCCTCGAATAGATTCCAGTCTGTAACACGCTCCCGGGTATCTGCTATTCTATATATAAACCCCCGAACCCCTCGATTAGATTCCAGTCTGTAACTCGCTCCTGGGTATCTGCTATTCTATATATAAACCCCCGAACCCCTCGATTAGATTCCAGTCTGTAACTCGCTCCTGGGTATCTGCTATTCTATATATAAACCCCCGAACCCTCGATTAGATTCCAGTCTGTAACTCACTCCCGGGTATCTGTTATTCTATATATAAACCCCCGAACCCCTCGAATAGATTCCAGTCTGTAACACGCTCCCGGGTATCTGCTATTCTATATATAAACCCCCGAACCCCTCGAATAGATTCCAGTCTGTAACACGCTCCCGGGTATCTGCTATTCTATATATAAACCACCCGAACCCTCGATTAGATTCCAGTCTGTAACTCGCTCCTGGGTATCTGTTATTCTATATATAAACCCCAGAACCCCTCGAATAGATTCCAGTCTGCAACTCGCTCCCGGGTATCTGTTATTCTATATATAAACCACCGAACCCCTCGATTAGATTTCAGTCTGTAACTCACTCCCGGGTATCTGTTATTCTATATATAAACCCCCGAGCCCCTCGATAAAATTCCAGTCTGTAACTCACTCCCGGGTATCTGTCATTCTATATATTAAACCCCTCAAACCCCTCGATTAGATTCCAGTCTGTAACTCACTCCCGGGTATCTGTTATTCTATATATAAACCCCCGAGCCCCTCGATAAAATTCCAGTCTGTAACTCACTCCCGGTTATCTGTTATTCTATATATAAACCACCCGAACCCCTCGATTAGATTCCAGTCTGCAACTCACTCCCGGGTATCTGTTATTCTGTATATAAACCCCCCCCGAACCCCTCGATTAGATTCCAGTCTGTAACTCACTCCCGGGTATCTGTTATTCTGTGTATAAACCCCCCCCCGAACCCCTCGATTAGATTCCAGTCTGTAACTCACTCCCGGGTATCTGTTATTCTATATATAAACCCCCGAGCCCCTCGATAAAATTCCAGTCTGTAACTCACTCCCGGTTATCTGTGATTCTATATATAAACCACCCGAACCCCTCGATTAGATTCCAGTCTGTAACTCACTCCCGGGTATCTGTTATTCTGTATATAAACCCCCCCCGAACCCCTCGATAAAATTCCAGTCTGTAACTCACACCTGGGTATCTGTTATACTATATATAAACCCCCGAGCCCCTCGATAAAATTCCAGTCTGTAACTCACTCCCGGGTATCTGTTATTCGATATATAAACCCCCGAGCCCCTCGATAAAATTCCAGTCTGTAACTCACTCCCGGGTATCTGTTGTTCGATATATAAACCCCCGAGCCCCTCGATAAAATTCCAGTCTGTAACTCACTCCCGGGTATCTGTTATTCTATATATACACCCCCGAACCCCTCGATTAGATTCCAGTCTGTAACTCACTTCCGGGTATCTGTTATTCTATATATAAACCCCCGAACCCCTCGAATAGATTCCAGTCTGTAACTCACTCCCGGGTATCTGTTATTCTGTATATAAACCCCCCCCGAACCCCTCGATAAAATTCCAGTCTGTAACTCACACCTGGGTATCTGTTATACTATATATAAACCCCCGAGCCCCTCGATAAAATTCCAGTCTGTAACTCACTCCCGGGTTTCTGATATTCTATATATAAACCCCCGAGCCCCTCGATAAAATTCCAGTCTGTAACTCACTCCCGGGTATCTGTTGTTCCATATATAAACCTCCGAGCCCCTCGATTAGATTCCAGTCTGTAACTCACTCCCGGGTATCTGTTATTCTATATAGAAACCCCCGAACCCCTCGAATAGATTCCAGTCTGTAACACGCTCCCGGGTATCTGCTATTCTATATATAAACCCCCGAACCCCTCGATTAGATTCCAGTCTGTAACTCGCTCCTGGGTATCTGCTATTCTATATATAAACCCCCGAACCCCTCGATTAGATTCCAGTCTGTAACTCGCTCCTGGGTATCTGCTATTCTATATATAAACCCCCGAACCCTCGATTAGATTCCAGTCTGTAACTCACTCCCGGGTATCTGTTATTCTATATATAAACCCCCGAACCCCTCGAATAGATTCCAGTCTGTAACACGCTCCCGGGTATCTGCTATTCTATATATAAACCCCCGAACCCCTCGAATAGATTCCAGTCTGTAACACGCTCCCGGGTATCTGCTATTCTATATATAAACCACCCGAACCCTCGATTAGATTCCAGTCTGTAACTCGCTCCTGGGTATCTGTTATTCTATATATAAACCCCAGAACCCCTCGAATAGATTCCAGTCTGCAACTCGCTCCCGGGTATCTGTTATTCTATATATAAACCACCGAACCCCTCGATTAGATTTCAGTCTGTAACTCACTCCCGGGTATCTGTTATTCTATATATAAACCCCCGAGCCCCTCGATAAAATTCCAGTCTGTAACTCACTCCCGGGTATCTGTCATTCTATATATTAAACCCCTCAAACCCCTCGATTAGATTCCAGTCTGTAACTCACTCCCGGGTATCTGTTATTCTATATATAAACCCCCGAGCCCCTCGATAAAATTCCAGTCTGTAACTCACTCCCGGTTATCTGTTATTCTATATATAAACCACCCGAACCCCTCGATTAGATTCCAGTCTGCAACTCACTCCCGGGTATCTGTTATTCTGTATATAAACCCCCCCCGAACCCCTCGATTAGATTCCAGTCTGTAACTCACTCCCGGGTATCTGTTATTCTGTGTATAAACCCCCCCCCGAACCCCTCGATTAGATTCCAGTCTGTAACTCACTCCCGGGTATCTGTTATTCTATATATAAACCCCCGAGCCCCTCGATAAAATTCCAGTCTGTAACTCACTCCCGGTTATCTGTGATTCTATATATAAACCACCCGAACCCCTCGATTAGATTCCAGTCTGTAACTCACTCCCGGGTATCTGTTATACTATATATAAACCCCCGAGCCCCTCGATAAAATTCCAGTCTGTAACTCACTCCCGGGTATCTGTTATTCGATATATAAACCCCCGAGCCCCTCGATAAAATTCCAGTCTGTAACTCACTCCCGGGTATCTGTTGTTCGATATATAAACCCCCGAGCCCCTCGATAAAATTCCAGTCTGTAACTCACTCCCGGGTATCTGTTATTCTATATATACACCCCCGAACCCCTCGATTAGATTCCAGTCTGTAACTCACTTCCGGGTATCTGTTATTCTATATATAAACCCCCGAACCCCTCGAATAGATTCCAGTCTGCAACTCGCTCCCGGGTATCTGCTATTCTATATATAAACCCCCGAACCCCTTGATTAGATTCCAGTCTGTAACTCACTCCCGGGTATCTGCTATTCTATATATAAACCCCCGAACCCCTCGATTAGATTCCAGTCTGTAACTCACTCCCGGGTATCTGTTATTCTATATATTAAACCCCTCAAACACTTCGATTAGATTCCAGTCTGTAACTCACTCCCGGATATCTGATATTCTATATATAAACCCCCGAGCCCCTCGATAAAATTCCAGTCTGTAACTCACTCCCGGGTATCTGTTATTCTATATATAAACCCCCGAACCCCTCGATAAAATTCCAGTCTGTAACTCACTCCCGGGTATCTGTTATTCTATATATAAACTCCCGAGCCCCTCGATTATATTCCAGTCTGTAACTCCCTCCCGGGGATCTGTTGTTCTATATATAAACCACCCCCCCGAACCCCTCGATTAGATTCCAGTCTGTAACTCACTCCCGGGTATCTGTTATTCTATATATAAAACCCCGAACTCCTCGATATAATTCCAGTCTGTAACTCACTCCCGGGTATCTGTTATTCTATATATATATACCCCCCTGAACTCCTCGATTAGAATCCAGTCTGTAACTCACTCCCGGGTATCTGTTATTCTATATATATACCCCCGAGCCCCTCGATAAAATTCCAGTCTGTAACTCACTCCCGGGTATCTGTTATTCTATGTATAAACCCCCGAGTCCCTCGATAAAATTCCAGTCTGTAACTCACTCCCGGGTATCTGTTATTCGATATATAAACCCCCGAGCCCCTCGATTAGATTTCAGTCTGTAACTCACTCCCGGGTATCTGTTATTCGATATATAAACACCCTGATCCCCTCGATTAGATTCCAGTCTGTAACTCACTCCCGGGGATCTGTTGTTCTATATATAAACCCCCCGAACCCCTCGATTAGATTCCAGTATGTAACTCACTCCCGGGTATCTGCTATTCTATATATAAACCACCCGAACCCCTCGATTAGATTCCAGTCTGTAACTCACTCCCGGAAATCTGCTATTCTATATATAAACCCCCCCGAACTCCTCGATATAATTCCAGTCTGTAACTCACACCCGGGTATCTGTTATTCTATATATAAACCCCCGAACCCCTCGATAAAATTCCAGTCTGTAACTCACTCCCGGGTATCTGCTATTCTATATATAAACCCCCCCGAACTCCTCGATATAATTCCAGTCTGTAACTCACTCCCGGGTATCTGTTATTCTATATATTAAACCCCTCGATTAGATTCCAGTCCGTAACTCGCTCCTGGGTATCTGCTATTCTATATATAAACCCCCGAACCCCTCGAATAGATTCCAGTCTGTAACTCGCTCCCGGGTATCTGCTATTCTATGTATAAACCCCCGAACCCCTCGATTAGATTCCAAACTGTAACTCACTCCCGGGTATCTGTCATTCTATATATTAAACCCCTCAAACCCCTCGATTAGATTCCAGTCTGTAACTCACTCCCGGGTATCTGTTATTCTATATATAAACCCCCGAGCCCCTCGATTAGATTCCAGTCTGTAACTCACTCCCGGGTATCTGTTATTCGATATATAAACACCCTGATCCCCTCGATTAGATTCCAGTCTGTAACTCACTCCCGGGTATCTGTTATTCTATATATAAACCCCCCGAACCCCTCGATTAGATTCCAGTCTGTAACTCACTCCCAGGGATCTGTTCTATATATAAACCCCCGAACCCCTCGGTTAGATTCCAGTCTGTAACTCACTCCCGGGTATCTGTTATTCTATATATTAAACCCCCGAACCCCTCGATTAGATTCCAGTCTGTAACTCACTCCCGGGTATCTGTTACTCTATATATGTACCCCCAGCCCCACGATAAAATTCCAGTCTGTAACTCACTCCCGGGTATCTGTTTTTCTATATATAAACCCCGAGCCCCTCGATTAGATTCCAGTCTGTAACTCACTCCCGGGTATCTGTTATTCTATATATAAACCCCCGAACCCCTCGATTAGATTACAGTCCGTAACTCGCTCCCGGGTATCTGCTATTCTATATGTACACCCCCGAACCCCTCGATTAGATTCCAGTCTGTAACTCACTCCCGGGTATATGTTATTCTATATATAAACCCCCGAACCCCTCGATTAGATTCCAGTCTGTAACTCACTCCCGGGTATATGTTGTTCGATATATAAACCCCCGAGCCCCTCGATACAATTCCAGTCTGTAACTCACTCCCGGGTATCTGATATTCTATATATATATACCCCCGAGCCCCTCGATAAAATTCCAGTCTGTAACTCACTCCCGAGTATCTGTTATTCTATATATAAACCCCCCGAACCCCTCGATTAGATTCCAGTCTGTAACTCACTCCCAGGCATCTGTTATTCTTTTTAAACCACCCGAACCCCTCGATTAGATTCCAGTCTGTAACTCACTCCCGGGTATCTGTTATTCTATATATAAACCACCCGAACCCCTCGATAAAATTCCAGTCTGTAACTCACTCCCAGGTATCTGTTATTCTATATATAAACCCCCCGAACACCTCGATAAAATTCCAGTATGTAACTCACTCCCAGGTATCTGTTATTCTATATATAAACCCCCGAGCCCCTCGATAAAATTCCAGTCTGTAATTCACTCCCGGGTATCTGTTGTTCGATATATAAACCCCCGAGCCCCTCGATAAAATTCCAGTCTGTAACTCACTCCCGGGTATCTGTTATTCTATATATGCACCCCCGAACCCCTCGATTAGATTCCAGTCTGCAACTCACTCCCGGGTATCTGTTATTCTATATATAAACCCCCGAACCCCTCGAATAGATTCCAGTCTGTAACTCGCTCCCGGGTATCTGCTATTCTATATATAAACCCCCGAACCCCTCGATTAGATTCCTGTCTGTAACTCACTCCCGGGTATCTGTTATTCTATATATGCACCCCCGAACCCCTCGATTAGATTCCAGTCTGTAACTCACTCCCGGGTATCTGTTATTCTATATATAAACCCCCCGAACCCCTCGATTAGATTCCAGTCTGTAACTCACTCCCGGGTATCTGTTACTCTATATATAAACCCCCCTGAACTCCTCGATTAGAATCCAGTCTGTAACTCACTCCCGGGTATCTGTTATTCTATATATGTACCCCCGAGCCCCTCGATAAAATTCCAGTCTTTAACTCACTCCCGGGTATCTGTTATTCTAGAGATAAACCCCCGAGCCCCTCGATAAAATTCCAGTCTGTAACTCACTTCCGGGTATCTGTTATTCTATATATAAACCCCCGAGCCCCTCGATTAGAATCCGGTCTGTAACTCACTCCCGGGTATCTGTTATTCGATATATAAACACCCTGATCCCCTCGATTAGATTCCAGTCTGTAACTCACTCCCGGGGATCTGTTGTTCTATATATAAACCCCCCGAACCCCTCGATTAGATTCCAGTCTGTAACTCCCTCCCGGATATCTGCTATTCTATATTTAAACCCCCGAACCCCTCGAATAGATTCCAGTCTGTAACTCGCTCCGAGGTATCTGTTATTCGATATATAAACCCCCTAGCCCCTTGATAAAATTCCAGTCTGTAACTCACTCCCGGGTATCTGTTATTCTATATATTAAACCCCTCGATGAGATTCCAGTCTGTAACTCACTCCCGGGTATCTGTTATTCGATATATAAACACCCTGATCCCCTCGATTAGATTCCAGTCTGTAACTCACTCCCGGGTATCTGTTATTCTGTATAAAAACCCCCCCCGAACCCCTCGATTAGATTCCAGTCTGTAACTCACTCCCGGGTATCTGTTATTCTGTATATAAACCCCCCCCGATCCCCTCGATTAGATTCCAGTCTGTAACTCACTCCCGGGTATCTGTTACTCTATATATAAACCCCCGAGCCCCTCGATAAAATTCCAGTCTGTAACTCACTCCCGGTTATCTGTGATTCTATATATAAACCACCCGAACCCCTCGATTAGATTCCAGTCTGTAACTCACTCCCGGGTATATGTTGTTCGATATATAAACCCCCCGAACCCCTCGATTAGATTCCAGTCTGTAACTCACTCCCGGGGATCTGTTCTATATGTAAACCCCCGAACCCCTCGGTTAGATTCCAGTCTGTAACTCACTCCCGGGTATCTGTTATTCTATATATTAAACCCCCGAACCCCTCGATTAGATTCCAGTCTGTAACTCACTCCCGGGTATCTGTTACTCTATATATGTACCCCCAGCCCCTCGATAAAATTCCTGTCTGTAACTCACTCCCGGGTATCTGTTTTTCTATATATAAACCCCGAGCCCCTCGATTAGATTCCAGTCTGTAACTCACTCCCGGGTATCTGTTATTCTATATATAAACCCCCGAACCCCTCGATTAGATTACAGTCCGTAACTCGCTCCCGGGTATCTGCTATTCTATATGTACACCCCCGAACCCCTCGATTAGATTCCAGTCTGTAACTCACTCCCGGGTATATGTTATTCTATATATAAACCCCCGAACCCCTCGATTAGATTCCAGTCTGTAACTCACTCCCGGGTATATGTTGTTCGATATATAAACCCCCGAGCCCCTCGATACAATTCCAGTCTGTAACTCACTCCCGGGTATCTGATATTCTATATATATATACCCCCGAGCCCCTCGATAAAATTCCAGTCTGTAACTCACTCCCGAGTATCTGTTATTCTATATATAAACCCCCCGACCCCCTCGATTAGATTCCAGTCTGTAACTCACTCCCAGGCATCTGTTATTCTATATATAAACCACCCGAACCCCTCGATTAGATTCCAGTCTGTAACTCACTCCCGGGTATCTGTTATTCTATATATAAACCACCCGAACCCCTCGATAAAATTCCAGTCTGTAACTCACTCCCAGGTATCTGTTATTCTATATATAAACCCCCCGAACCCCTCGATAAAATTCCAGTCTGTAACTCACTCCCAGGTATCTGTTATTCTATATATAAACCCCCGAGCCCCTCGATAAAATTCCAGTCTGTAATTCACTCCCGGGTATCTGTTGTTCGATATATAAACCCCCGAGCCCCTCGATAAAATTCCAGTCTGTAACTCACTCCCGGGTATCTGTTATTCTATATATGCACCCCCGAACCCCTCGATTAGATTCCAGTCTGTAACTCACTCCCGGGTATCTGTTATTCTATATATAAACCCCCGAACCCCTCGAATAGATTCCAGTCTGTAACTCGCTCCCGGGTATCTGCTATTCTATATATAAACCCCCGAACCCCTCGATTAGATTCCAGTCTGTAACTCACTCCCGGGTATCTGTTATTCTATATATGCACCCCCGAACCCCTCGATTAGATTCCAGTCTGTAACTCACTCCCGGGTATCTGTTATTCTATATATTAAACCCCCGAACCCCTCGATTAGATTCCAGTCTGTAATTCACTCCCGGGTATCTGTTACTCTATATATAAACCCCCCTGAACTCCTCGATTAGAATCCAGTCTGTAACTCACTCCCGGGTATCTGTTATTCTATATATGTACCCCCGAGCCCCTCGATAAAATTCCAGTCTTTAACTCACTCCCGGGTATCTGTTATTCTAGAGATAAACCCCCGAGCCCCTCGATAAAATTCCAGTCTGTAACTCACTTCCGGGTATCTGTTATTCTATATATAAACCCCCGAGCCCCTCGATTAGAATCCAGTCTGTAACTCACTCCCGGGTATCTGTTATTCGATATATAAACACCCGAACCCCTCGAATAGATTCCAGTCTGTAACTCGCTCCCGGGTATCTGCTATTCTATATATAAACCCCCGAACCCCTCGATTAGATTCCAGTCTGTAACTCACTCCCGGGTATCTGTTATTCTATATATGCACCCCCGAACCCCTCGATTAGATTCCAGTCTGTAACTCACTCCCGGGTATCTGTTATTCTATATATTAAACCCCCGAACCCCTCGATTAGATTCCAGTCTGTAACTCACTCCCGGGTATCTGTTATTCTATATATGCACCCCCGAACCCCTCGATTAGATTCCAGTCTGTAACTCACTCCCGGGTATCTGTTATTCTATATATAAACCCCCGAACCCCTCGATTAGATTACAGTCCGTAACTCGCTCCCGGGTATCTGCTATTCTATATGTACACCCCCGAACCCCTCGATTAGATTCCAGTCTGTAACTCACTCCCGGGTATATGTTATTCTATATATAAACCCCCGAACCCCTCGATTAGATTCCAGTCTGTAACTCACTCCCGGGTATATGTTGTTCGATATATAAACCCCCGAGCCCCTCGATACAATTCCAGTCTGTAACTCACTCCCGGGTATCTGATATTCTATATATATATACCCCCGAGCCCCTCGATAAAATTCCAGTCTGTAACTCACTCCCGAGTATCTGTTATTCTATATATAAACCCCCCGACCCCCTCGATTAGATTCCAGTCTGTAACTCACTCCCAGGCATCTGTTATTCTATATATAAACCACCCGAACCCCTCGATTAGATTCCAGTCTGTAACTCACTCCCGGGTATCTGTTATTCTATATATAAACCACCCGAACCCCTCGATAAAATTCCAGTCTGTAACTCACTCCCAGGTATCTGTTATTCTATATATAAACCCCCCGAACCCCTCGATAAAATTCCAGTCTGTAACTCACTCCCAGGTATCTGTTATTCTATATATAAACCCCCGAGCCCCTCGATAAAATTCCAGTCTGTAATTCACTCCCGGGTATCTGTTGTTCGATATATAAACCCCCGAGCCCCTCGATAAAATTCCAGTCTGTAACTCACTCCCGGGTATCTGTTATTCTATATATGCACCCCCGAACCCCTCGATTAGATTCCAGTCTGTAACTCACTCCCGGGTATCTGTTATTCTATATATAAACCCCCGAACCCCTCGAATAGATTCCAGTCTGTAACTCGCTCCCGGGTATCTGCTATTCTATATATAAACCCCCGAACCCCTCGATTAGATTCCAGTCTGTAACTCACTCCCGGGTATCTGTTATTCTATATATGCACCCCCGAACCCCTCGATTAGATTCCAGTCTGTAACTCACTCCCGGGTATCTGTTATTCTATATATTAAACCCCCGAACCCCTCGATTAGATTCCAGTCTGTAACTCACTCCCGGGTATCTGTTACTCTATATATAAACCCCCCTGAACTCCTCGATTAGAATCCAGTCTGTAACTCACTCCCGGGTATCTGTTATTCTATATATGTACCCCCGAGCCCCTCGATAAAATTCCAGTCTTTAACTCACTCCCGGGTATCTGTTATTCTAGAGATAAACCCCCGAGCCCCTCGATAAAATTCCAGTCTGTAACTCACTTCCGGGTATCTGTTATTCTATATATAAACCCCCGAGCCCCTCGATTAGAATCCAGTCTGTAACTCACTCCCGGGTATCTGTTATTCGATATATAAACACCCGAACCCCTCGAATAGATTCCAGTCTGTAACTCGCTCCCGGGTATCTGCTATTCTATATATAAACCCCCGAACCCCTCGATTAGATTCCAGTCTGTAACTCACTCCCGGGTATCTGTTATTCTATATATGCACCCCCGAACCCCTCGATTAGATTCCAGTCTGTAACTCACTCCCGGGTATCTGTTATTCTATATATTAAACCCCCGAACCCCTCGATTAGATTCCAGTCTGTAACTCACTCCCGGGTATCTGTTATTCTATATATGCACCCCCGAACCCCTCGATTAGATTCCAGTCTGTAACTCACTCCCGGGTATCTGTTATTCTATATATAAACCCCCGAACCCCTCGAATAGATTCCAGTCTGTAACTCGCTCCCGGGTATCTGCTATTCTATATATAAACCCCCGAACCCCTCGAATAGATTCCAGTCTGTAACTCACTCCCGGGTATCTGTTATTCTATATATGCACCCCCGAACCCCTCGATTAGATTCCAGTCTGTAACTCACTCCCGGGTATCTGTTATTCTATATATTAAACCCCCGAACCCCTCGATTAGATTCCAGTCTGTAACTCACTCCCGGGTATCTGTTATTCGATATATAAACACCCTGATCCCCTCGATTAGATTCCAGTCTGTAACTCACTCCCGGGGATCTGTTATTCTATATATAAACCCCCCTGAACTCCTCGATTAGAATCCAGTCTGTAACTCACTCCCGGGTATCTGTTATTCTATATATGTACCCCCGAGCCCCTCGATAAAATTCCAGTCTTTAACTCACTCCCGGGTATCTGTTATTCTTGAGATAAACCCCCGAGCCCCTCGATAAAATTCCAGTCTGTAACTCACTTCCGGGTATCTGTTATTCTATATATAAACCCCCGAGCCCCTCGATTAGAATCCAGTCTGTAACTCACTCCCGGGTATCTGTTATTCGATATATAAACACCCTGATCCCCTCGATTAGATTCCAGTCTGTAACTCACTCCCGGGGATCTGTTGTTCTATATATAAACCCCCCGAACCCCTCGATTAGATTCCAGTCTGTAACTCGCTCCCGGGTATCTGCTATTCTATATTTAAACCCCCGAACCCCTCGAATAGATTCCAGTCTGTAACTCGCTCCGGGGTATCTGTTATTCGATATATAAACCCCCTAGCCCCTTGATAAAATTCCAGTCTGTAACTCACTCCCGGGTATCTGTTATTCTATATATTAAACCCCTCGATGAGATTCCAGTCTGTAACTCACTCCCGGGTATCTGTTATTCGATATATAAACACCCTGATCCCCTCGATTAGTTTCCAGTCTGTAACTCACTCCCGGGTATCTGTTATTCTGTATATAAACCCCCCCCGAACCCCTCGATTAGATTCCAGTCTGTAACTCACTCCCGGGTATCTGTTATTCTGTATATAAACCCCCCCCCCGAACCCCTCGATTAGATTCCAGTCTGTAACTCACTCCCGGATATCTGTTATTCTATATATAAACCCCCGAGCCCCTCGATTAGATTCCAGTCTGTAACTCACTGCCGGGTATATGTTATTCTATAGATAAACCCCCGAGCCCCTTGATTAGATTCCAGTCTGTAACTCACTCCCGGGTATCTGTTATTCTATATATAAACCCCCGAGCCCCTCGATTAGATTCCAGTCTGTAACTCACTGCCGGGTATATGTTATTCTGTATATAAACCCCCGAGCCCCTTGATTAGATTCCAGTCTGTAACTCACTCCCGGGTATCTGTTATTCTATATATAAACCCCCGAGCCCCTCGATTAGATTCCAGTCTGTAACTCACTCCCGGGTATCTGTTATTCTATATTTAAATCACCGAACCCCTCGATTAGATTCCAGTCTGTAACTCACTCCCGGGTATCTGTTATTCTATATATAAACCCCCGAGCCCCTCATTAGATTCCAGTCTGTAACTCACTCCCGGGTATCTGTTATTCTATATATAAACCACCCGAACCCCTCGATTAGATTCCAGTCTGTAACTCACTCCCGGGTATCTGTTATTCTATATATAAACCCCCGAGCCCCTCATTAGATTCCAGTCTGTAACTCACTCCCGGGTATCTGTTATTCTATATATAAACCACGCGAACCCCTCGATTAGATTCCAGTCTGTAACTCACTCCCGGGTATCTGTTATTCTATATATACCCCCCCGAACCCCTCGATTAGATTCCAGTCTGTAACTCACTCCCGGGTATCTGTTATTCCATATATAAACCCCACGAACCCCTCGATTAGATTCCAGTCTGTAACTCACTCCCGGGTATCTGTTATTCTATATATAAACCCCCCGAACCCCTCGATTAGATTCCAGTCTGTAACTCACTCCCGGGTATCTGTTATTCTATATATAAACCCCCCGAACCCCTCGATTAGATTCCAGTCTGTAACTCACTCCCGGGTATCTGTTGTTCGATATATAAACCCCCGAGCCCCTCGATTAGATTCCAGTCTGTAACTCACTCCCGGGTGTCTGTTATTCTATATATAAACCCCCGAGCCCCTCGATAAAATTCCAGTCTGTAACTCACTCCCGGGTATCTGATATTCGAAATATAAACCCCCGAGCCCCTCGATAAAATTCCAGTCTGTAACTCACTCCCGGGTATCTGATATTCGAAATATAAACCCCCGAGCCCCTCGATAAAATTCCAGTCTGTAACTCACTCCCGGGTTTCTGATATTCTATATATAAACCCCCGAGCCCCTCGATAAAATTCCAGTCTGTAACTCACTCCCGGGTATCTGTTGTTCCATATATAAACCTCCGAGCCCCTCGATTAGATTCCAGTCTGTAACTCACTCCCGGGTATCTGTTATTCTATATATAAACCCCCGAGCCCCTCGATAAAATTCCAGTCTGTAACTCACTCCCGGGTTTCTGATATTCTATATATAAACCCCCGAGCCCCTCGATAAAATTCCAGTCTGTAACTCACTCCCGGGTATCTGTTGTTCCATATATAAACCTCCGAGCCCCTCGATTAGATTCCAGTCTGTAACTCACTCCCGGGTATCTGTTATTCTATATATAAACCCCCGAACCCCTCGAATAGATTCCAGTCTGTAACACGCTCCCGGGTATCTGCTATTCTATATATAAACCCCCGAACCCCTCGATTAGATTCCAGTCTGTAACTCGCTCCTGGGTATCTGCTATTCTATATATAAACCCCCGAACCCCTCGATTAGATTCCAGTCTGTAACTCGCTCCTGGGTATCTGCTATTCTATATATAAACCCCCGAACCCTCGATTAGATTCCAGTCTGTAACTCACTCCCGGGTATCTGTTATTCTATATATAAACCCCCGAACCCCTCGAATAGATTCCAGTCTGTAACACGCTCCCGGGTATCTGCTATTCTATATATAAACCCCCGAACCCCTCGAATAGATTCCAGTCTGTAACACGCTCCCGGGTATCTGCTATTCTATATATAAACCACCCGAACCCTCGATTAGATTCCAGTCTGTAACTCGCTCCTGGGTATCTGTTATTCTATATATAAACCCCAGAACCCCTCGAATAGATTCCAGTCTGCAACTCGCTCCCGGGTATCTGTTATTCTATATATAAACCACCGAACCCCTCGATTAGATTTCAGTCTGTAACTCACTCCCGGGTATCTGTTATTCTATATATAAACCCCCGAGCCCCTCGATAAAATTCCAGTCTGTAACTCACTCCCGGGTATCTGTCATTCTATATATTAAACCCCTCAAACCCCTCGATTAGATTCCAGTCTGTAACTCACTCCCGGGTATCTGTTATTCTATATATAAACCCCCGAGCCCCTCGATAAAATTCCAGTCTGTAACTCACTCCCGGTTATCTGTTATTCTATATATAAACCACCCGAAAGCCTCGATTAGATTCCAGTCTGCAACTCACTCCCGGGTATCTGTTATTCTGTATATAAACCCCCCCCGAACCCCTCGATTAGATTCCAGTCTGTAACTCACTCCCGGGTATCTGTTATTCTGTGTATAAACCCCCCCCCGAACCCCTCGATTAGATTCCAGTCTGTAACTCACTCCCGGGTATCTGTTATTCTATATATAAACCACCCGAACCCCTCGATTAGATTCCAGTCTGTAACTCACTCCCGGGTATCTGTTATTCTATATATACCCCCCCGAACCCCTCGATTAGATTCCAGTCTGTAACTCACTCCCGGGTATCTGTTATTCCATATATAAACCCCACGAACCCCTCGATTAGATTCCAGTCTGTAACTCACTCCCGGGTATCTGTTATTCTATATATAAACCCCCCGAACCCCTCGATTAGATTCCAGTCTGTAACTCACTCCCGAGTATCTGTTATTCTATATATAAACCCCACGAACCCCTCGATTAGATTCCAGTCTGTAACTCACTCCCGGGTATCTGTTATTCTATATATAAACCCCCCGAACCCCTCGATTAGATTCCAGTCTGTAACTCACTCCCGGGTCTCTGTTGTTCGATATATAAACCCCCGAGCCCCTCGATTAGATTCCAGTCTGTAACTCACTCCCGGGTATCTGTTATTCTATATATAAACCCCCGAGCCCCTCGATAAAATTCCAGTCTGTAACTCACTCCCGGGTATCTGATTTTCGAAATATAAACCCCCGAGCCCCTCGATAAAATTCCAGTCTGTAACTCACTCCCGGGTATCTGATATTCGAAATATAAACCCCCGAGCCCCTCGATAAAATTCCAGTCTGCAACTCACTCCCGGGTTTCTGATATTCTATATATAAACCCCCGAGCCCCTCGATAAAATTCCAGTCTGTAACTCACTCCCGGGTATCTGTTGTTCCATATATAAACCTCCGAGCCCCTCGATTAGATTCCAGTCTGTAACTCACTCCCGGGTATCTGTTATTCTATATATAAACCCCCGAGCCCCTCGATAAAATTCCAGTCTGTAACTCACTCCCGGGTTTCTGATATTCTATATATAAACCCCCGAGCCCCTCGATAAAATTCCAGTCTGTAACTCACTCCCGGGTATCTGTTGTTCCATATATAAACCTCCGAGCCCCTCGATTAGATTCCAGTCTGTAACTCACTCCCGGGTATCTGTTATTCTATATATAAACCCCCGAACCCCTCGAATAGATTCCAGTCTGTAACACGCTCCCGGGTATCTGCTATTCTATATATAAACCCCCGAACCCCTCGATTAGATTCCAGTCTGTAACTCGCTCCTGGGTATCTGCTATTCTATATATAAACCCCCGAACCCCTCGATTAGATTCCAGTCTGTAACTCGCTCCTGGGTATCTGCTATTCTATATATAAACCCCCGAACCCTCGATTAGATTCCAGTCTGTAACTCACTCCCGGGTATCTGTTATTCTATATATAAACCCCCGAACCCCTCGAATAGATTCCAGTCTGTAACACGCTCCCGGGTATCTGCTATTCTATATATAAACCCCCGAACCCCTCGAATAGATTCCAGTCTGTAACACGCTCCCGGGTATCTGCTATTCTATATATAAACCACCCGAACCCTCGATTAGATTCCAGTCTGTAACTCGCTCCTGGGTATCTGTTATTCTATATATAAACCCCAGAACCCCTCGAATAGATTCCAGTCTGCAACTCGCTCCCGGGTATCTGTTATTCTATATATAAACCACCGAACCCCTCGATTAGATTTCAGTCTGTAACTCACTCCCGGGTATCTGTTATTCTATATATAAACCCCCGAGCCCCTCGATAAAATTCCAGTCTGTAACTCACTCCCGGGTATCTGTCATTCTATATATTAAACCCCTCAAACCCCTCGATTAGATTCCAGTCTGTAACTCACTCCCGGGTATCTGTTATTCTATATATAAACCCCCGAGCCCCTCGATAAAATTCCAGTCTGTAACTCACTCCCGGTTATCTGTTATTCTATATATAAACCACCCGAACCCCTCGATTAGATTCCAGTCTGCAACTCACTCCCGGGTATCTGTTATTCTGTATATAAACCCCCCCCGAACCCCTCGATTAGATTCCAGTCTGTAACTCACTCCCGGGTATCTGTTATTCTGTGTATAAACCCCCCCCCGAACCCCTCGATTAGATTCCAGTCTGTAACTCACTCCCGGGTATCTGTTATTCTATATATAAACCCCCGAGCCCCTCGATAAAATTCCAGTCTGTAACTCACTCCCGGTTATCTGTGATTCTATATATAAACCACCCGAACCCCTCGATTAGATTCCAGTCTGTAACTCACTCCCGGGTATCTGTTATTCTGTATATAAACCCCCCCCGAACCCCTCGATAAAATTCCAGTCTGTAACTCACACCTGGGTATCTGTTATACTATATATAAACCCCCGAGCCCCTCGATAAAATTCCAGTCTGTAACTCACTCCCGGGTATCTGTTATTCGATATATAAACCCCCGAGCCCCTCGATAAAATTCCAGTCTGTAACTCACTCCCGGGTATCTGTTGTTCGATATATAAACCCCCGAGCCCCTCGATAAAATTCCAGTCTGTAACTCACTCCCGGGTATCTGTTATTCTATATATACACCCCCGAACCCCTCGATTAGATTCCAGTCTGTAACTCACTTCCGGGTATCTGTTATTCTATATATAAACCCCCGAACCCCTCGAATAGATTCCAGTCTGTAACTCACTCCCGGGTATCTGTTATTCTGTATATAAACCCCCCCCGAACCCCTCGATAAAATTCCAGTCTGTAACTCACACCTGGGTATCTGTTATACTATATATAAACCCCCGAGCCCCTCGATAAAATTCCAGTCTGTAACTCACTCCCGGGTTTCTGATATTCTATATATAAACCCCCGAGCCCCTCGATAAAATTCCAGTCTGTAACTCACTCCCGGGTATCTGTTGTTCCATATATAAACCTCCGAGCCCCTCGATTAGATTCCAGTCTGTAACTCACTCCCGGGTATCTGTTATTCTATATAGAAACCCCCGAACCCCTCGAATAGATTCCAGTCTGTAACACGCTCCCGGGTATCTGCTATTCTATATATAAACCCCCGAACCCCTCGATTAGATTCCAGTCTGTAACTCGCTCCTGGGTATCTGCTATTCTATATATAAACCCCCGAACCCCTCGATTAGATTCCAGTCTGTAACTCGCTCCTGGGTATCTGCTATTCTATATATAAACCCCCGAACCCTCGATTAGATTCCAGTCTGTAACTCACTCCCGGGTATCTGTTATTCTATATATAAACCCCCGAACCCCTCGAATAGATTCCAGTCTGTAACACGCTCCCGGGTATCTGCTATTCTATATATAAACCCCCGAACCCCTCGAATAGATTCCAGTCTGTAACACGCTCCCGGGTATCTGCTATTCTATATATAAACCACCCGAACCCTCGATTAGATTCCAGTCTGTAACTCGCTCCTGGGTATCTGTTATTCTATATATAAACCCCAGAACCCCTCGAATAGATTCCAGTCTGCAACTCGCTCCCGGGTATCTGTTATTCTATATATAAACCACCGAACCCCTCGATTAGATTTCAGTCTGTAACTCACTCCCGGGTATCTGTTATTCTATATATAAACCCCCGAGCCCCTCGATAAAATTCCAGTCTGTAACTCACTCCCGGGTATCTGTCATTCTATATATTAAACCCCTCAAACCCCTCGATTAGATTCCAGTCTGTAACTCACTCCCGGGTATCTGTTATTCTATATATAAACCCCCGAGCCCCTCGATAAAATTCCAGTCTGTAACTCACTCCCGGTTATCTGTTATTCTATATATAAACCACCCGAACCCCTCGATTAGATTCCAGTCTGCAACTCACTCCCGGGTATCTGTTATTCTGTATATAAACCCCCCCCGAACCCCTCGATTAGATTCCAGTCTGTAACTCACTCCCGGGTATCTGTTATTCTGTGTATAAACCCCCCCCCGAACCCCTCGATTAGATTCCAGTCTGTAACTCACTCCCGGGTATCTGTTATTCTATATATAAACCCCCGAGCCCCTCGATAAAATTCCAGTCTGTAACTCACTCCCGGTTATCTGTGATTCTATATATAAACCACCCGAACCCCTCGATTAGATTCCAGTCTGTAACTCACTCCCGGGTATCTGTTATACTATATATAAACCCCCGAGCCCCTCGATAAAATTCCAGTCTGTAACTCACTCCCGGGTATCTGTTATTCGATATATAAACCCCCGAGCCCCTCGATAAAATTCCAGTCTGTAACTCACTCCCGGGTATCTGTTGTTCGATATATAAACCCCCGAGCCCCTCGATAAAATTCCAGTCTGTAACTCACTCCCGGGTATCTGTTATTCTATATATACACCCCCGAACCCCTCGATTAGATTCCAGTCTGTAACTCACTTCCGGGTATCTGTTATTCTATATATAAACCCCCGAACCCCTCGAATAGATTCCAGTCTGCAACTCGCTCCCGGGTATCTGCTATTCTATATATAAACCCCCGAACCCCTTGATTAGATTCCAGTCTGTAACTCACTCCCGGGTATCTGCTATTCTATATATAAACCCCCGAACCCCTCGATTAGATTCCAGTCTGTAACTCACTCCCGGGTATCTGTTATTCTATATATTAAACCCCTCAAACACTTCGATTAGATTCCAGTCTGTAACTCACTCCCGGATATCTGATATTCTATATATAAACCCCCGAGCCCCTCGATAAAATTCCAGTCTGTAACTCACTCCCGGGTATCTGTTATTCTATATATAAACCCCCGAACCCCTCGATAAAATTCCAGTCTGTAACTCACTCCCGGGTATCTGTTATTCTATATATAAACTCCCGAGCCCCTCGATTATATTCCAGTCTGTAACTCCCTCCCGGGGATCTGTTGTTCTATATATAAACCACCCCCCCGAACCCCTCGATTAGATTCCAGTCTGTAACTCACTCCCGGGTATCTGTTATTCTATATATAAAACCCCGAACTCCTCGATATAATTCCAGTCTGTAACTCACTCCCGGGTATCTGTTATTCTATATATATATACCCCCCTGAACTCCTCGATTAGAATCCAGTCTGTAACTCACTCCCGGGTATCTGTTATTCTATATATATACCCCCGAGCCCCTCGATAAAATTCCAGTCTGTAACTCACTCCCGGGTATCTGTTATTCTATGTATAAACCCCCGAGTCCCTCGATAAAATTCCAGTCTGTAACTCACTCCCGGGTATCTGTTATTCGATATATAAACCCCCGAGCCCCTCGATTAGATTTCAGTCTGTAACTCACTCCCGGGTATCTGTTATTCGATATATAAACACCCTGATCCCCTCGATTAGATTCCAGTCTGTAACTCACTCCCGGGGATCTGTTGTTCTATATATAAACCCCCCGAACCCCTCGATTAGATTCCAGTATGTAACTCACTCCCGGGTATCTGCTATTCTATATATAAACCACCCGAACCCCTCGATTAGATTCCAGTCTGTAACTCACTCCCGGAAATCTGCTATTCTATATATAAACCCCCCCGAACTCCTCGATATAATTCCAGTCTGTAACTCACACCCGGGTATCTGTTATTCTATATATAAACCCCCGAACCCCTCGATAAAATTCCAGTCTGTAACTCACTCCCGGGTATCTGCTATTCTATATATAAACCCCCCCGAACTCCTCGATATAATTCCAGTCTGTAACTCACTCCCGGGTATCTGTTATTCTATATATTAAACCCCTCGATTAGATTCCAGTCCGTAACTCGCTCCTGGGTATCTGCTATTCTATATATAAACCCCCGAACCCCTCGAATAGATTCCAGTCTGTAACTCGCTCCCGGGTATCTGCTATTCTATGTATAAACCCCCGAACCCCTCGATTAGATTCCAAACTGTAACTCACTCCCGGGTATCTGTCATTCTATATATTAAACCCCTCAAACCCCTCGATTAGATTCCAGTCTGTAACTCACTCCCGGGTATCTGTTATTCTATATATAAACCCCCGAGCCCCTCGATTAGATTCCAGTCTGTAACTCACTCCCGGGTATCTGTTATTCGATATATAAACACCCTGATCCCCTCGATTAGATTCCAGTCTGTAACTCACTCCCGGGTATCTGTTATTCTATATATAAACCCCCCGAACCCCTCGATTAGATTCCAGTCTGTAACTCACTCCCAGGGATCTGTTCTATATATAAACCCCCGAACCCCTCGGTTAGATTCCAGTCTGTAACTCACTCCCGGGTATCTGTTATTCTATATATTAAACCCCCGAACCCCTCGATTAGATTCCAGTCTGTAACTCACTCCCGGGTATCTGTTACTCTATATATGTACCCCCAGCCCCACGATAAAATTCCAGTCTGTAACTCACTCCCGGGTATCTGTTTTTCTATATATAAACCCCGAGCCCCTCGATTAGATTCCAGTCTGTAACTCACTCCCGGGTATCTGTTATTCTATATATAAACCCCCGAACCCCTCGATTAGATTACAGTCCGTAACTCGCTCCCGGGTATCTGCTATTCTATATGTACACCCCCGAACCCCTCGATTAGATTCCAGTCTGTAACTCACTCCCGGGTATATGTTATTCTATATATAAACCCCCGAACCCCTCGATTAGATTCCAGTCTGTAACTCACTCCCGGGTATATGTTGTTCGATATATAAACCCCCGAGCCCCTCGATACAATTCCAGTCTGTAACTCACTCCCGGGTATCTGATATTCTATATATATATACCCCCGAGCCCCTCGATAAAATTCCAGTCTGTAACTCACTCCCGAGTATCTGTTATTCTATATATAAACCCCCCGAACCCCTCGATTAGATTCCAGTCTGTAACTCACTCCCAGGCATCTGTTATTCTTTTTAAACCACCCGAACCCCTCGATTAGATTCCAGTCTGTAACTCACTCCCGGGTATCTGTTATTCTATATATAAACCACCCGAACCCCTCGATAAAATTCCAGTCTGTAACTCACTCCCAGGTATCTGTTATTCTATATATAAACCCCCCGAACACCTCGATAAAATTCCAGTATGTAACTCACTCCCAGGTATCTGTTATTCTATATATAAACCCCCGAGCCCCTCGATAAAATTCCAGTCTGTAATTCACTCCCGGGTATCTGTTGTTCGATATATAAACCCCCGAGCCCCTCGATAAAATTCCAGTCTGTAACTCACTCCCGGGTATCTGTTATTCTATATATGCACCCCCGAACCCCTCGATTAGATTCCAGTCTGCAACTCACTCCCGGGTATCTGTTATTCTATATATAAACCCCCGAACCCCTCGAATAGATTCCAGTCTGTAACTCGCTCCCGGGTATCTGCTATTCTATATATAAACCCCCGAACCCCTCGATTAGATTCCTGTCTGTAACTCACTCCCGGGTATCTGTTATTCTATATATGCACCCCCGAACCCCTCGATTAGATTCCAGTCTGTAACTCACTCCCGGGTATCTGTTATTCTATATATAAACCCCCCGAACCCCTCGATTAGATTCCAGTCTGTAACTCACTCCCGGGTATCTGTTACTCTATATATAAACCCCCCTGAACTCCTCGATTAGAATCCAGTCTGTAACTCACTCCCGGGTATCTGTTATTCTATATATGTACCCCCGAGCCCCTCGATAAAATTCCAGTCTTTAACTCACTCCCGGGTATCTGTTATTCTAGAGATAAACCCCCGAGCCCCTCGATAAAATTCCAGTCTGTAACTCACTTCCGGGTATCTGTTATTCTATATATAAACCCCCGAGCCCCTCGATTAGAATCCGGTCTGTAACTCACTCCCGGGTATCTGTTATTCGATATATAAACACCCTGATCCCCTCGATTAGATTCCAGTCTGTAACTCACTCCCGGGGATCTGTTGTTCTATATATAAACCCCCCGAACCCCTCGATTAGATTCCAGTCTGTAACTCCCTCCCGGATATCTGCTATTCTATATTTAAACCCCCGAACCCCTCGAATAGATTCCAGTCTGTAACTCGCTCCGAGGTATCTGTTATTCGATATATAAACCCCCTAGCCCCTTGATAAAATTCCAGTCTGTAACTCACTCCCGGGTATCTGTTATTCTATATATTAAACCCCTCGATGAGATTCCAGTCTGTAACTCACTCCCGGGTATCTGTTATTCGATATATAAACACCCTGATCCCCTCGATTAGATTCCAGTCTGTAACTCACTCCCGGGTATCTGTTATTCTGTATAAAAACCCCCCCCGAACCCCTCGATTAGATTCCAGTCTGTAACTCACTCCCGGGTATCTGTTATTCTGTATATAAACCCCCCCCGATCCCCTCGATTAGATTCCAGTCTGTAACTCACTCCCGGGTATCTGTTACTCTATATATAAACCCCCGAGCCCCTCGATAAAATTCCAGTCTGTAACTCACTCCCGGTTATCTGTGATTCTATATATAAACCACCCGAACCCCTCGATTAGATTCCAGTCTGTAACTCACTCCCGGGTATATGTTGTTCGATATATAAACCCCCCGAACCCCTCGATTAGATTCCAGTCTGTAACTCACTCCCGGGGATCTGTTCTATATGTAAACCCCCGAACCCCTCGGTTAGATTCCAGTCTGTAACTCACTCCCGGGTATCTGTTATTCTATATATTAAACCCCCGAACCCCTCGATTAGATTCCAGTCTGTAACTCACTCCCGGGTATCTGTTACTCTATATATGTACCCCCAGCCCCTCGATAAAATTCCTGTCTGTAACTCACTCCCGGGTATCTGTTTTTCTATATATAAACCCCGAGCCCCTCGATTAGATTCCAGTCTGTAACTCACTCCCGGGTATCTGTTATTCTATATATAAACCCCCGAACCCCTCGATTAGATTACAGTCCGTAACTCGCTCCCGGGTATCTGCTATTCTATATGTACACCCCCGAACCCCTCGATTAGATTCCAGTCTGTAACTCACTCCCGGGTATATGTTATTCTATATATAAACCCCCGAACCCCTCGATTAGATTCCAGTCTGTAACTCACTCCCGGGTATATGTTGTTCGATATATAAACCCCCGAGCCCCTCGATACAATTCCAGTCTGTAACTCACTCCCGGGTATCTGATATTCTATATATATATACCCCCGAGCCCCTCGATAAAATTCCAGTCTGTAACTCACTCCCGAGTATCTGTTATTCTATATATAAACCCCCCGACCCCCTCGATTAGATTCCAGTCTGTAACTCACTCCCAGGCATCTGTTATTCTATATATAAACCACCCGAACCCCTCGATTAGATTCCAGTCTGTAACTCACTCCCGGGTATCTGTTATTCTATATATAAACCACCCGAACCCCTCGATAAAATTCCAGTCTGTAACTCACTCCCAGGTATCTGTTATTCTATATATAAACCCCCCGAACCCCTCGATAAAATTCCAGTCTGTAACTCACTCCCAGGTATCTGTTATTCTATATATAAACCCCCGAGCCCCTCGATAAAATTCCAGTCTGTAATTCACTCCCGGGTATCTGTTGTTCGATATATAAACCCCCGAGCCCCTCGATAAAATTCCAGTCTGTAACTCACTCCCGGGTATCTGTTATTCTATATATGCACCCCCGAACCCCTCGATTAGATTCCAGTCTGTAACTCACTCCCGGGTATCTGTTATTCTATATATAAACCCCCGAACCCCTCGAATAGATTCCAGTCTGTAACTCGCTCCCGGGTATCTGCTATTCTATATATAAACCCCCGAACCCCTCGATTAGATTCCAGTCTGTAACTCACTCCCGGGTATCTGTTATTCTATATATGCACCCCCGAACCCCTCGATTAGATTCCAGTCTGTAACTCACTCCCGGGTATCTGTTATTCTATATATTAAACCCCCGAACCCCTCGATTAGATTCCAGTCTGTAATTCACTCCCGGGTATCTGTTACTCTATATATAAACCCCCCTGAACTCCTCGATTAGAATCCAGTCTGTAACTCACTCCCGGGTATCTGTTATTCTATATATGTACCCCCGAGCCCCTCGATAAAATTCCAGTCTTTAACTCACTCCCGGGTATCTGTTATTCTAGAGATAAACCCCCGAGCCCCTCGATAAAATTCCAGTCTGTAACTCACTTCCGGGTATCTGTTATTCTATATATAAACCCCCGAGCCCCTCGATTAGAATCCAGTCTGTAACTCACTCCCGGGTATCTGTTATTCGATATATAAACACCCGAACCCCTCGAATAGATTCCAGTCTGTAACTCGCTCCCGGGTATCTGCTATTCTATATATAAACCCCCGAACCCCTCGATTAGATTCCAGTCTGTAACTCACTCCCGGGTATCTGTTATTCTATATATGCACCCCCGAACCCCTCGATTAGATTCCAGTCTGTAACTCACTCCCGGGTATCTGTTATTCTATATATTAAACCCCCGAACCCCTCGATTAGATTCCAGTCTGTAACTCACTCCCGGGTATCTGTTATTCTATATATGCACCCCCGAACCCCTCGATTAGATTCCAGTCTGTAACTCACTCCCGGGTATCTGTTATTCTATATATAAACCCCCGAACCCCTCGATTAGATTACAGTCCGTAACTCGCTCCCGGGTATCTGCTATTCTATATGTACACCCCCGAACCCCTCGATTAGATTCCAGTCTGTAACTCACTCCCGGGTATATGTTATTCTATATATAAACCCCCGAACCCCTCGATTAGATTCCAGTCTGTAACTCACTCCCGGGTATATGTTGTTCGATATATAAACCCCCGAGCCCCTCGATACAATTCCAGTCTGTAACTCACTCCCGGGTATCTGATATTCTATATATATATACCCCCGAGCCCCTCGATAAAATTCCAGTCTGTAACTCACTCCCGAGTATCTGTTATTCTATATATAAACCCCCCGACCCCCTCGATTAGATTCCAGTCTGTAACTCACTCCCAGGCATCTGTTATTCTATATATAAACCACCCGAACCCCTCGATTAGATTCCAGTCTGTAACTCACTCCCGGGTATCTGTTATTCTATATATAAACCACCCGAACCCCTCGATAAAATTCCAGTCTGTAACTCACTCCCAGGTATCTGTTATTCTATATATAAACCCCCCGAACCCCTCGATAAAATTCCAGTCTGTAACTCACTCCCAGGTATCTGTTATTCTATATATAAACCCCCGAGCCCCTCGATAAAATTCCAGTCTGTAATTCACTCCCGGGTATCTGTTGTTCGATATATAAACCCCCGAGCCCCTCGATAAAATTCCAGTCTGTAACTCACTCCCGGGTATCTGTTATTCTATATATGCACCCCCGAACCCCTCGATTAGATTCCAGTCTGTAACTCACTCCCGGGTATCTGTTATTCTATATATAAACCCCCGAACCCCTCGAATAGATTCCAGTCTGTAACTCGCTCCCGGGTATCTGCTATTCTATATATAAACCCCCGAACCCCTCGATTAGATTCCAGTCTGTAACTCACTCCCGGGTATCTGTTATTCTATATATGCACCCCCGAACCCCTCGATTAGATTCCAGTCTGTAACTCACTCCCGGGTATCTGTTATTCTATATATTAAACCCCCGAACCCCTCGATTAGATTCCAGTCTGTAACTCACTCCCGGGTATCTGTTACTCTATATATAAACCCCCCTGAACTCCTCGATTAGAATCCAGTCTGTAACTCACTCCCGGGTATCTGTTATTCTATATATGTACCCCCGAGCCCCTCGATAAAATTCCAGTCTTTAACTCACTCCCGGGTATCTGTTATTCTAGAGATAAACCCCCGAGCCCCTCGATAAAATTCCAGTCTGTAACTCACTTCCGGGTATCTGTTATTCTATATATAAACCCCCGAGCCCCTCGATTAGAATCCAGTCTGTAACTCACTCCCGGGTATCTGTTATTCGATATATAAACACCCGAACCCCTCGAATAGATTCCAGTCTGTAACTCGCTCCCGGGTATCTGCTATTCTATATATAAACCCCCGAACCCCTCGATTAGATTCCAGTCTGTAACTCACTCCCGGGTATCTGTTATTCTATATATGCACCCCCGAACCCCTCGATTAGATTCCAGTCTGTAACTCACTCCCGGGTATCTGTTATTCTATATATTAAACCCCCGAACCCCTCGATTAGATTCCAGTCTGTAACTCACTCCCGGGTATCTGTTATTCTATATATGCACCCCCGAACCCCTCGATTAGATTCCAGTCTGTAACTCACTCCCGGGTATCTGTTATTCTATATATAAACCCCCGAACCCCTCGAATAGATTCCAGTCTGTAACTCGCTCCCGGGTATCTGCTATTCTATATATAAACCCCCGAACCCCTCGAATAGATTCCAGTCTGTAACTCACTCCCGGGTATCTGTTATTCTATATATGCACCCCCGAACCCCTCGATTAGATTCCAGTCTGTAACTCACTCCCGGGTATCTGTTATTCTATATATTAAACCCCCGAACCCCTCGATTAGATTCCAGTCTGTAACTCACTCCCGGGTATCTGTTATTCGATATATAAACACCCTGATCCCCTCGATTAGATTCCAGTCTGTAACTCACTCCCGGGGATCTGTTATTCTATATATAAACCCCCCTGAACTCCTCGATTAGAATCCAGTCTGTAACTCACTCCCGGGTATCTGTTATTCTATATATGTACCCCCGAGCCCCTCGATAAAATTCCAGTCTTTAACTCACTCCCGGGTATCTGTTATTCTTGAGATAAACCCCCGAGCCCCTCGATAAAATTCCAGTCTGTAACTCACTTCCGGGTATCTGTTATTCTATATATAAACCCCCGAGCCCCTCGATTAGAATCCAGTCTGTAACTCACTCCCGGGTATCTGTTATTCGATATATAAACACCCTGATCCCCTCGATTAGATTCCAGTCTGTAACTCACTCCCGGGGATCTGTTGTTCTATATATAAACCCCCCGAACCCCTCGATTAGATTCCAGTCTGTAACTCGCTCCCGGGTATCTGCTATTCTATATTTAAACCCCCGAACCCCTCGAATAGATTCCAGTCTGTAACTCGCTCCGGGGTATCTGTTATTCGATATATAAACCCCCTAGCCCCTTGATAAAATTCCAGTCTGTAACTCACTCCCGGGTATCTGTTATTCTATATATTAAACCCCTCGATGAGATTCCAGTCTGTAACTCACTCCCGGGTATCTGTTATTCGATATATAAACACCCTGATCCCCTCGATTAGTTTCCAGTCTGTAACTCACTCCCGGGTATCTGTTATTCTGTATATAAACCCCCCCCGAACCCCTCGATTAGATTCCAGTCTGTAACTCACTCCCGGGTATCTGTTATTCTGTATATAAACCCCCCCCCCGAACCCCTCGATTAGATTCCAGTCTGTAACTCACTCCCGGGTATCTGTTACTCTATATATAAACCCCCGAGCACCTCGATAAAATTCCAGTCTGTAACTCACTCCCAGTTATCTGTGATTCTATATATAAACCACCCGAACCCCTCGATTAGATTCCAGTCTGTAACTCACTCCCGGGTATCTGTTATTCTGTATATAAACCCCCCCCGAACCCCTCGATAAAATTCCAGTCTGTAACTCACACCTGGGTATCTGATATTCGATATATAAACCCCCGAGCCCCTCGATAAAATTCCAGTCTGTAACTCACTCCCGGGTATCTGTTATTCGATATATAAACCCCCGAGCCCCTCGATAAAATTCCAGTCTGTAACTCACTCCTGGGTATCTGTTATTCTATATATACACCCCCGAACCCCTCGATAAAATTCCAGTCTGTAACTCACTCCCGGGTATCTGATATTCTATATATAAACCCCCGAGCCCCTCGATAAAATTCCAGTCTGTAACTCACTCCCGGGTATCTGTTATTCTATATATACACCCCCGAACCCCTCGATTAGATTCCAGTCTGTAACTCACTTCCGGGTATCTGTTATTCTATATATAAACCCCCGAACCCCTCGAATAGATTCCAGTCTGTAACTCGCTCCCGGGTATCTGCTATTCTATATATAAACCCCCGAACCCCTCGATTAGATTCCAGTCTGTAACTCACTCCCGGGTATCTGTTATTCTATATATTAAAGCCCCGAACCCCTCGATTAGATTCCAGTCTGTAACTCACTCCCGGGTATCTGCTATTCTATATATAAACCCCCGAACCCCTCGATTAGATTCCAGTCTGTCACTCACTCCCGGGTATCTGTTATTCTATATATTAAACCCCTCAAACACTTCGATTAGATTCCAGTCTGTAACTCACTCCCGGGTATCTGCTATTCTATATATAAACCCCCGAACCCCTCGATTAGATTCCAGTCTGTAACTCACTCCCGGGTATCTGTTATTCTATATATTAAACCCCTCAAACACTTCGATTAGATTCCAGTCTGTAACTCACTCCCGGATATCTGATATTCTATATATAAACCCCCGAACCCCTCGATAAAATTCCAGTCTGTAACTCACTCCTGGGTATCTGTTATTCTATATATAAACCCCCGAACCCCTCGATAAAATTCCAGTCTGTAACTCACTCCCGGGTATCTGTTATTCTATATATAAACCCCCGAACCCCTCGATAAAATTCCAGTCTGTAACTCACTCCCGGGTATCTGTTATTCTATATATAAACCCCCGAGCCCCTCGATTATATTCCAGTCTGTAACTCCCTCCCGGGGATCTGTTGTTCTATATATAAACCACCCCCCCGAACCCCTCGATTAGATTCCAGTCTATAACTCACTCCCGGGTATCTGTTATTCTATATATAAAACCCCGAACTCCTCGATATAATTCCAGTCTGTAACTCACTCCCGGGTATCTGTTATTCTATATATATATACCCCCCTGAACTCCTCGATTAGAATCCAGTCTGTAACTCACTCCCGGGTATCTGTTATTCTATACATATACCCCCGAGCCCCTCGATAAAATTCCAGTCTGTAACTCACTCCCGGGTATCTGTTATTCTATGTATAAACCCCCGAGCCCCTCGATAAAATTCCAGTCTGTAACTCACTCCCGGGTATCTGTTATTCTATATATATATACCCCCCTGAACTCCTCGATTAGAATCCAGTCTGTAACTCACTCCCGGGTATCTGTTATTCTATATATATACCCCCGAGCCCCTCGATAAAATTCCAGTCTGTAACTCACTCCCGGGTATCTGTTATTCTATGTATAAACCCCCGAGTCCCTCGATAAAATTCCAGTCTGTAACTCACTCCCGGGTATCTGTTATTCGATATATAAACCCCCGAGCCCCTCGATTAGATTTCAGTCTGTAACTCACTCCCGGGTATCTGTTATTCGATATATAAACACCCTGATCCCCTCGATTAGATTCCAGTCTGTAACTCACTCCCGGGGATCTGTTGTTCTATATATAAACCCCCCGAACCCCTCGATTAGATTCCAGTATGTAACTCACTCCCGGGTATCTGCTATTCTATATATAAACCACCCGAACCCCTCGATTAGATTCCAGTCTGTAACTCACTCCCGGGTATCTGCTATTCTATATATAAACCCCCCCGAACTCCTCGATATAATTCCAGTCTGTAACTCACACCCGGGTATCTGTTATTCTATATATAAACCCCCGAACCCCTCGATAAAATTCCAGTCTGTAACTCACTCCCGGGTATCTGCTATTCTATATATAAACCCCCCCGAACTCCTCGATATAATTCCAGTCTGTAACTCACTCCCGGGTATCTGTTATTCTATATATTAAACCCCTCGATTAGATTCCAGTCCGTAACTCGCTCCTGGGTATCTGCTATTCTATATATAAACCCCCGAACCCCTCGAATAGATTCCAGTCTGTAACTCGCTCCCGGGTATCTGCTATTCTATGTATAAACCCCCGAACCCCTCGATTAGATTCCAAACTGTAACTCACTCCCGGGTATCTGTCATTCTATATATTAAACCCCTCAAACCCCTCGATTAGATTCCAGTCTGTAACTCACTCCCGGGTATCTGTTATTCTATATATAAACCCCCCGAACCCCTCGATTAGATTCCAGTCTGTAACTCACTCCCAGGGATCTGTTCTATATATAAACCCCCGAACCCCTCGGTTAGATTCCAGTCTGTAACTCACTCCCGGGTATCTGTTATTCTATATATTAAACCCCCGAACCCCTCGATTAGATTCCAGTCTGTAACTCACTCCCGGGTATCTGTTACTCTATATATGTACCCCCAGCCCCACGATAAAATTCCAGTCTGTAACTCACTCCCGGGTATCTGTTTTTCTATATATAAACCCCGAGCCCCTCGATTAGATTCCAGTCTGTAACTCACTCCCGGGTATCTGTTATTCTATATATAAACCCCCGAACCCCTCGATTAGATTACAGTCCGTAACTCGCTCCCGGGTATCTGCTATTCTATATGTACACCCCCGAACCCCTCGATTAGATTCCAGTCTGTAACTCACTCCCGGGTATATGTTATTCTATATATAAACCCCCGAACCCCTCGATTAGATTCCAGTCTGTAACTCACTCCCGGGTATATGTTGTTCGATATATAAACCCCCGAGCCCCTCGATACAATTCCAGTCTGTAACTCACTCCCGGGTATCTGATATTCTATATATATATACCCCCGAGCCCCTCGATAAAATTCCAGTCTGTAACTCACTCCCGAGTATCTGTTATTCTATATATAAACCCCCCGAACCCCTCGATTAGATTCCAGTCTGTAACTCACTCCCAGGCATCTGTTATTCTTTTTAAACCACCCGAACCCCTCGATTAGATTCCAGTCTGTAACTCACTCCCGGGTATCTGTTATTCTATATATAAACCACCCGAACGCCTCGATAAAATTCCAGTCTGTAACTCACTCCCAGGTATCTGTTATTCTATATATAAACCCCCCGAACACCTCGATAAAATTCCAGTATGTAACTCACTCCCAGGTATCTGTTATTCTATATATAAACCCCCGAGCCCCTCGATAAAATTCCAGTCTGTAATTCACTCCCGGGTATCTGTTGTTCGATATATAAACCCCCGAGCCCCTCGATAAAATTCCAGTCTGTAACTCACTCCCGGGTATCTGTTATTCTATATATGCACCCCCGAACCCCTCGATTAGATTCCAGTCTGCAACTCACTCCCGGGTATCTGTTATTCTATATATAAACCCCCGAACCCCTCGAATAGATTCCAGTCTGTAACTCGCTCCCGGGTATCTGCTATTCTATATATAAACCCCCGAACCCCTCGATTAGATTCCAGTCTGTAACTCACTCCCGGGTATCTGTTATTCTATATATGCACCCCCGAACCCCTCGATTAGATTCCAGTCTGTAACTCACTCCCGGGTATCTGTTATTCTATATATAAACCCCCCGAACCCCTCGATTAGATTCCAGTCTGTAACTCACTCCCGGGTATCTGTTACTCTATATATAAACCCCCCTGAACTCCTCGATTAGAATCCAGTCTGTAACTCACTCCCGGGTATCTGTTATTCTATATATGTACCCCCGAGCCCCTCGATAAAATTCCAGTCTTTAACTCACTCCCGGGTATCTGTTATTCTAGAGATAAACCCCCGAGCCCCTCGATAAAATTCCAGTCTGTAACTCACTTCCGGGTATCTGTTATTCTATATATAAACCCCCGAGCCCCTCGATTAGAATCCGGTCTGTAACTCACTCCCGGGTATCTGTTATTCGATATATAAACACCCTGATCCCCTCGATTAGATTCCAGTCTGTAACTCACTCCCGGGGATCTGTTGTTCTATATATAAACCCCCCGAACCCCTCGATTAGATTCCAGTCTGTAACTCCCTCCCGGATATCTGCTATTCTATATTTAAACCCCCGAACCCCTCGAATAGATTCCAGTCTGTAACTCGCTCCGAGGTATCTGTTATTCGATATATAAACCCCCTAGCCCCTTGATAAAATTCCAGTCTGTAACTCACTCCCGGGTATCTGTTATTCTATATATTAAACCCCTCGATGAGATTCCAGTCTGTAACTCACTCCCGGGTATCTGTTATTCGATATATAAACACCCTGATCCCCTCGATTAGATTCCAGTCTGTAACTCACTCCCGGGTATCTGTTATTCTGTATAAAAACCCCCCCCGAACCCCTCGATTAGATTCCAGTCTGTAACTCACTCCCGGGTATCTGTTATTCTGTATATAAACCCCCCCCGATCCCCTCGATTAGATTCCAGTCTGTAACTCACTCCCGGGTATCTGTTACTCTATATATAAACCCCCCGAGCCCCTCGATAAAATTCCAGTCTGTAACTCACTCCCGGTTATCTGTGATTCTATATATAAACCACCCGAACCCCTCGATTAGATTCCAGTCTGTAACTCACTCCCGGGTATATGTTGTTCGATATATAAACCCCCCGAACCCCTCGATTAGATTCCAGTCTGTAACTCACTCCCGGGGATCTGTTCTATATGTAAACCCCCGAACCCCTCGGTTAGATTCCAGTCTGTAACTCACTCCCGGGTATCTGTTATTCTATATATTAAACCCCCGAACCCCTCGATTAGATTCCAGTCTGTAACTCACTCCCGGGTATCTGTTACTCTATATATGTACCCCCAGCCCCTCGATAAAATTCCTGTCTGTAACTCACTCCCGGGTATCTGTTTTTCTATATATAAACCCCGAGCCCCTCGATTAGATTCCAGTCTGTAACTCACTCCCGGGTATCTGTTATTCTATATATAAACCCCCGAACCCCTCGATTAGATTACAGTCCGTAACTCGCTCCCGGGTATCTGCTATTCTATATGTACACCCCCGAACCCCTCGATTAGATTCCAGTCTGTAACTCACTCCCGGGTATATGTTATTCTATATATAAACCCCCGAACCCCTCGATTAGATTCCAGTCTGTAACTCACTCCCGGGTATATGTTGTTCGATATATAAACCCCCGAGCCCCTCGATACAATTCCAGTCTGTAACTCACTCCCGGGTATCTGATATTCTATATATATATACCCCCGAGCCCCTCGATAAAATTCCAGTCTGTAACTCACTCCCGAGTATCTGTTATTCTATATATAAACCCCCCGACCCCCTCGATTAGATTCCAGTCTGTAACTCACTCCCAGGCATCTGTTATTCTATATATAAACCACCCGAACCCCTCGATTAGATTCCAGTCTGTAACTCACTCCCGGGTATCTGTTATTCTATATATAAACCACCCGAACCCCTCGATAAAATTCCAGTCTGTAACTCACTCCCAGGTATCTGTTATTCTATATATAAACCCCCCGAACCCCTCGATAAAATTCCAGTCTGTAACTCACTCCCAGGTATCTGTTATTCTATATATAAACCCCCGAGCCCCTCGATAAAATTCCAGTCTGTAATTCACTCCCGGGTATCTGTTGTTCGATATATAAACCCCCGAGCCCCTCGATAAAATTCCAGTCTGTAACTCACTCCCGGGTATCTGTTATTCTATATATGCACCCCCGAACCCCTCGATTAGATTCCAGTCTGTAACTCACTCCCGGGTATCTGTTATTCTATATATAAACCCCCGAACCCCTCGAATAGATTCCAGTCTGTAACTCGCTCCCGGGTATCTGCTATTCTATATATAAACCCCCGAACCCCTCGATTAGATTCCAGTCTGTAACTCACTCCCGGGTATCTGTTATTCTATATATGCACCCCCGAACCCCTCGATTAGATTCCAGTCTGTAACTCACTCCCGGGTATCTGTTATTCTATATATTAAACCCCCGAACCCCTCGATTAGATTCCAGTCTGTAATTCACTCCCGGGTATCTGTTACTCTATATATAAACCCCCCTGAACTCCTCGATTAGAATCCAGTCTGTAACTCACTCCCGGGTATCTGTTATTCTATATATGTACCCCCGAGCCCCTCGATAAAATTCCAGTCTTTAACTCACTCCCGGGTATCTGTTATTCTAGAGATAAACCCCCGAGCCCCTCGATAAAATTCCAGTCTGTAACTCACTTCCGGGTATCTGTTATTCTATATATAAACCCCCGAGCCCCTCGATTAGAATCCAGTCTGTAACTCACTCCCGGGTATCTGTTATTCGATATATAAACACCCGAACCCCTCGAATAGATTCCAGTCTGTAACTCGCTCCCGGGTATCTGCTATTCTATATATAAACCCCCGAACCCCTCGATTAGATTCCAGTCTGTAACTCACTCCCGGGTATCTGTTATTCTATATATGCACCCCCGAACCCCTCGATTAGATTCCAGTCTGTAACTCACTCCCGGGTATCTGTTATTCTATATATTAAACCCCCGAACCCCTCGATTAGATTCCAGTCTGTAACTCACTCCCGGGTATCTGTTATTCTATATATGCACCCCCGAACCCCTCGATTAGATTCCAGTCTGTAACTCACTCCCGGGTATCTGTTATTCTATATATAAACCCCCGAACCCCTCGATTAGATTACAGTCCGTAACTCGCTCCCGGGTATCTGCTATTCTATATGTACACCCCCGAACCCCTCGATTAGATTCCAGTCTGTAACTCACTCCCGGGTATATGTTATTCTATATATAAACCCCCGAACCCCTCGATTAGATTCCAGTCTGTAACTCACTCCCGGGTATATGTTGTTCGATATATAAACCCCCGAGCCCCTCGATACAATTCCAGTCTGTAACTCACTCCCGGGTATCTGATATTCTATATATATATACCCCCGAGCCCCTCGATAAAATTCCAGTCTGTAACTCACTCCCGAGTATCTGTTATTCTATATATAAACCCCCCGACCCCCTCGATTAGATTCCAGTCTGTAACTCACTCCCAGGCATCTGTTATTCTATATATAAACCACCCGAACCCCTCGATTAGATTCCAGTCTGTAACTCACTCCCGGGTATCTGTTATTCTATATATAAACCACCCGAACCCCTCGATAAAATTCCAGTCTGTAACTCACTCCCAGGTATCTGTTATTCTATATATAAACCCCCGAGCCCCTCGATAAAATTCCAGTCTGTAATTCACTCCCGGGTATCTGTTGTTCGATATATAAACCCCCGAGCCCCTCGATAAAATTCCAGTCTGTAACTCACTCCCGGGTATCTGTTATTCTATATATGCACCCCCGAACCCCTCGATTAGATTCCAGTCTGTAACTCACTCCCGGGTATCTGTTATTCTATATATAAACCCCCGAACCCCTCGAATAGATTCCAGTCTGTAACTCGCTCCCGGGTATCTGCTATTCTATATATAAACCCCCGAACCCCTCGATTAGATTCCAGTCTGTAACTCACTCCCGGGTATCTGTTATTCTATATATGCACCCCCGAACCCCTCGATTAGATTCCAGTCTGTAACTCACTCCCGGGTATCTGTTATTCTATATATTAAACCCCCGAACCCCTCGATTAGATTCCAGTCTGTAACTCACTCCCGGGTATCTGTTACTCTATATATAAACCCCCCTGAACTCCTCGATTAGAATCCAGTCTGTAACTCACTCCCGGGTATCTGTTATTCTATATATGTACCCCCGAGCCCCTCGATAAAATTCCAGTCTTTAACTCACTCCCGGGTATCTGTTATTCTAGAGATAAACCCCCGAGCCCCTCGATAAAATTCCAGTCTGTAACTCACTTCCGGGTATCTGTTATTCTATATATAAACCCCCGAGCCCCTCGATTAGAATCCAGTCTGTAACTCACTCCCGGGTATCTGTTATTCGATATATAAACACCCGAACCCCTCGAATAGATTCCAGTCTGTAACTCGCTCCCGGGTATCTGCTATTCTATATATAAACCCCCGAACCCCTCGATTAGATTCCAGTCTGTAACTCACTCCCGGGTATCTGTTATTCTATATATGCACCCCCGAACCCCTCGATTAGATTCCAGTCTGTAACTCACTCCCGGGTATCTGTTATTCTATATATTAAACCCCCGAACCCCTCGATTAGATTCCAGTCTGTAACTCACTCCCGGGTATCTGTTATTCTATATATGCACCCCCGAACCCCTCGATTAGATTCCAGTCTGTAACTCACTCCCGGGTATCTGTTATTCTATATATAAACCCCCGAACCCCTCGAATAGATTCCAGTCTGTAACTCGCTCCCGGGTATCTGCTATTCTATATATAAACCCCCGAACCCCTCGATTAGATTCCAGTCTGTAACTCACTCCCGGGTATCTGTTATTCTATATATGCACCCCCGAACCCCTCGATTAGATTCCAGTCTGTAACTCACTCCCGGGTATCTGTTATTCTATATATTAAACCCCCGAACCCCTCGATTAGATTCCAGTCTGTAACTCACTCCCGGGTATCTGTTATTCGATATATAAACACCCTGATCCCCTCGATTAGATTCCAGTCTGTAACTCACTCCCGGGGATCTGTTATTCTATATATAAACCCCCCTGAACTCCTCGATTAGAATCCAGTCTGTAACTCACTCCCGGGTATCTGTTATTCTATATATGTACCCCCGAGCCCCTCGATAAAATTCCAGTCTTTAACTCACTCCCGGGTATCTGTTATTCTTGAGATAAACCCCCGAGCCCCTCGATAAAATTCCAGTCTGTAACTCACTTCCGGGTATCTGTTATTCTATATATAAACCCCCGAGCCCCTCGATTAGAATCCAGTCTGTAACTCACTCCCGGGTATCTGTTATTCGATATATAAACACCCTGATCCCCTCGATTAGATTCCAGTCTGTAACTCACTCCCGGGGATCTGTTGTTCTATATATAAACCCCCCGAACCCCTCGATTAGATTCCAGTCTGTAACTCGCTCCCGGGTATCTGCTATTCTATATTTAAACCCCCGAACCCCTCGAATAGATTCCAGTCTGTAACTCGCTCCGGGGTATCTGTTATTCGATATATAAACCCCCTAGCCCCTTGATAAAATTCCAGTCTGTAACTCACTCCCGGGTATCTGTTATTCTATATATTAAACCCCTCGATGAGATTCCAGTCTGTAACTCACTCCCGGGTATCTGTTATTCGATATATAAACACCCTGATCCCCTCGATTAGTTTCCAGTCTGTAACTCACTCCCGGGTATCTGTTATTCTGTATATAAACCCCCCCCGAACCCCTCGATTAGATTCCAGTCTGTAACTCACTCCCGGGTATCTGTTATTCTGTATATAAACCCCCCCCCCGAACCCCTCGATTAGATTCCAGTCTGTAACTCACTCCCGGGTATCTGTTACTCTATATATAAACCCCCGAGCCCCTCGATAAAATTCCAGTCTGTAACTCACTCCCAGTTATCTGTGATTCTATATATAAACCACCCGAACCCCTCGATTAGATTCCAGTCTGTAACTCACTCCCGGGTATCTGTTATTCTGTATATAAACCCCCCCCGAACCCCTCGATAAAATTCCAGTCTGTAACTCACACCTGGGTATCTGATATTCGATATATAAACCCCCGAGCCCCTCGATAAAATTCCAGTCTGTAACTCACTCCCGGGTATCTGTTATTCGATATATAAACCCCCGAGCCCCTCGATAAAATTCCAGTCTGTAACTCACTCCTGGGTATCTGTTATTCTATATATACACCCCCGAACCCCTCGATAAAATTCCAGTCTGTAACTCACTCCCGGGTATCTGATATTCTATATATAAACCCCCGAGCCCCTCGATAAAATTCCAGTCTGTAACTCACTCCCGGGTATCTGTTATTCTATATATACACCCCCGAACCCCTCGATTAGATTCCAGTCTGTAACTCACTTCCGGGTATCTGTTATTCTATATATAAACCCCCGAACCCCTCGAATAGATTCCAGTCTGTAACTCGCTCCCGGGTATCTGCTATTCTATATATAAACCCCCGAACCCCTCGATTAGATTCCAGTCTGTAACTCACTCCCGGGTATCTGTTATTCTATATATTAAAGCCCCGAACCCCTCGATTAGATTCCAGTCTGTAACTCACTCCCGGGTATCTGCTATTCTATATATAAACCCCCGAACCTCTCGATTAGATTCCAGTCTGTCACTCACTCCCGGGTATCTGTTATTCTATATATTAAACCCCTCAAACACTTCGATTAGATTCCAGTCTGTAACTCACTCCCGGGTATCTGCTATTCTATATATAAACCCCCGAACCCCTCGATTAGATTCCAGTCTGTAACTCACTCCCGGGTATCTGTTATTCTATATATTAAACCCCTCAAACACTTCGATTAGATTCCAGTCTGTAACTCACTCCCGGATATCTGATATTCTATATATAAACCCCCGAACCCCTCGATAAAATTCCAGTCTGTAACTCACTCCTGGGTATCTGTTATTCTATATATAAACCCCCGAACCCCTCGATAAAATTCCAGTCTGTAACTCACTCCCGGGTATCTGTTATTCTATATATAAACCCCCGAACCCCTCGATAAAATTCCAGTCTGTAACTCACTCCCGGGTATCTGTTATTCTATATATAAACCCCCGAGCCCCTCGATTATATTCCAGTCTGTAACTCCCTCCCGGGGATCTGTTGTTCTATATATAAACCACCCCCCCGAACCCCTCGATTAGATTCCAGTCTATAACTCACTCCCGGGTATCTGTTATTCTATATATAAAACCCCGAACTCCTCGATATAATTCCAGTCTGTAACTCACTCCCGGGTATCTGTTATTCTATATATATCTACCCCCCTGAACTCCTCGATTAGAATCCAGTCTGTAACTCACTCCCGGGTATCTGTTATTCTATACATATACCCCCGAGCCCCTCGATAAAATTCCAGTCTGTAACTCACTCCCGGGTATCTGTTATTCTATGTATAAACCCCCGAGCCCCTCGATAAAATTCCAGTCTGTAACTCACTCCCGGGTATCTGTTATTCGATATATAAACCCCCGAGCCCCTCGATTAGATTTCAGTCTGTAACTCACTCCCGGGTATCTGTTATTCGATATATAAACACCCTGATCCCCTCGATTAGATTCCAGTCTGTAACTCACTCCCGGGGATCTGTTGTTCTATATATAAACCCCCCGAACCCCTCTATTAGATTCCAGTCTGTAACTCACTCCCGGGTATCTGCTATTCTATATATAAACCACCCGAACCCCTCGATTAGATTCCAGTCTGTAACTCACTCCCGGGTATCTGCTATTCGATATATAAACCACCCGAACCCCTCGATAAAATTCCAGTCTGTAACTCACTCCCGGGTATCTGTTATTCTATATATTAAACCCCTCGATTAGATTCCAGTCCGTAACTCGCTCCTGGGTATCTGCTATTCTATATATAAACCCCCGAACCCCTCGAATAGATTCCAGTCTGTAACTCACTTCCGGGTATCTGTCTTTCTATATATAAACCCCCGAGCCCCTCGATTAGATTCCAGTCTGTCACTCACTCCCGGGTATCTGTTATTCGATATATAAACACCCTGATCCCCTCGATTAGATTCCAGTCTGTAACTCACTCCCGGGTATCTGTTATTCTATATATAAACCCCCCGAACCCCTCGATTAGATTCCAGTCTGTAACTCACTCCCGGGGATCTGTTGTTCTATATATAAACCCCCCGAACCCCTCGAATAGATTCCAGTCTGTAACTCGCTCCGGGGTATCTGTTATTCGATATATAAACCCCCTAGCCCCTTGATAAAATTCCAGTCTGTAACTCACTCCCGGGTATCTGCTATTCTATATATAAACCACCCGAACTCCTCGATATAATTCCAGTCTGTAACTCACACCCGGGTATCTGTTATTCTATATATAAACACCCTGATCCCCTCGATTAGATTCCAGTCTGTAACTCACTCCCGGGTATCTGTTGTTCTATATATAAACCCCCCGAACCCCTCGATTAGATTCCAGTCTGTAACTCACTCCCGGGGATCTGTTGTTCTATATATAAACCCCCCGAACCCCTCGAATAGATTCCAGTCTGTAACTCGCTCCGGGGTATCTGTTATTCGATATATAAACCCCCTAGCCCCTTGATAAAATTCCAGTCTGTAACTCACTCCCGGGTATCTGCTATTCTATATATAAACCACCCGAACTCCTCGATATAATTCCAGTCTGTAACTCACACCCGGGTATCTGTTATTCTATATATAAACCCCCGAACCCCTCGATAAAATTCCAGTCTGTAACTCACTCCCGGGTATCTGTTATTCTATATATTAAACCCCTCGATTAGATTCCAGTCCGTAACTCGCTCCTGGGTATCTGCTATTCTATATATAAACCCCCGAACCCCTCGAATAGATTCCAGTCTGTAACTCACTCCCGGGTATCTGTCTTTCTATATATTAAACCCCTCAAACCCCTCGATTAGATTCCAGTCTGTAACTCACTCCCGGGTATCTGTTATTCTATATATAAACCCCCGAGCCCCTCGATTAGATTCCAGTCTGTAACTCACTCCCGGGTATCTGTTATTCGATATATAAACACCCTGATCCCCTCGATTAGATTCCAGTCTGTAACTCACTCCCGGGTATCTGTTATTCTATATATAAACCCCCCGAACCCCTCGATTAGATTCCAGTCTGTAACTCACTCCCGGGGATCTGTTCTATATATAAACCCCCGAACCCCTCGGTTAGATTCCAGTCTGTAACTCACTCCCGGGTATCTGTTATTCTATATATTAAACCCCCGAACCCCTCGATTAGATTCCAGTCTGTAACTCACTCCCGGGTATCTGTTACTCTATATATGTACCCCCGAGCCCCTCGATAAAATTCCAGTCTGTAACTCACTCCCGGGTATCTGTTTTTCTATATATAAAGCCCGAGCCCCTCGATAAAATTCCAGTCTGTAACTCGCTCCCGGGTATCTGCTATTCTATATGTACACCCCCGAACCCCTCGATTAGATTCCAGTCTGTAACTCACTCCCGGGTATATGTTATTCTATATATAAACCCCCGAACCCCTCGATTAGATTCCAGTCTCTAACTCACTCCCGGGTATCTGATATTCTATATATAAACCCCACCGAACCCCTCGATTAGATTCCAGTCTGTAACTCACTCCCGGGTATATGTTGTTCGGTATATAAACCCCCGAGCCCCTCGATACAATTCCAGTCTGTAACTCACTCCCAGGTATCTGTTATTCTATATATAAACCCCCGAGCCCCTCGATACAATTCCAGTCTGTAACTCACTCCCGGGTATATGTTATTCTATATATAAACCCCCGAACCCCTCGATTAGATTCCAGTCTGTAACTCACTCCCGGGTATATGTTGTTCGATATATAAACCCCCGAGCCCCTCGATACAATTCCAGTCTGTAACTCACTCCCAGGTATCTGTTATTCTATATATAAACCCCCGAGCCCCTCGATAAAATTCCAGTCTGTAATTCACTCCCGGGTATCTGTTGTTCGATATATAAACCCCTGAACCCCTCGATTACATTCCAGTCTGTAACTCACTCCCGGGAATCTGTTATTCTATATATAAACCCCCGAACCCCTCGAATAGATTCCAGTCTGTAACTCGCTCCCGGGTATCTGTTATTCTATATATAAACCCCCGAACCCCTCGAATAGATTCCAGTCTGTAACTCGCTCCTGGGTATCTGTTATTCTATATATAAACCCCCGAACCCCTCGATTAGATTCCAGTCTGTAACTCACTCCCGGGTATCTGTTATTCTATATATGCACCCCCGAACCCCTCGATTAGATTCCAGTCTGTAACTCACTCCCGGGTATCTGTTATTCTATATATTAAACCCCCGAACCCCTCGATTAGATTCCAGTCTGTAACTCACTCCCGGGTATCTGTTACTCTATATATAAACCCCCCTGAACTCCTCGATTAGAATCCAGTCTGTAACTCACTCCCGGGTATCTGTTATTCTATATATGTACCCCCGAGCCCCTCGATAAAATTCCAGTCTTTAACTCACTCCCGGGTATCTGTTATTCTAGAGATAAACCCCCGAGCCCCTCGATAAAATTCCAGTCTGTAACTCACTTCCGGGTATCTGTTATTCTATATATAAACCCCCGAGCCCCTCGATTAGAATCCAGTCTGTAACTCACTCCCGGGTATCTGTTATTCGATATATAAACACCCTGATCCCCTCGATTAGATTCCAGTCTGTAACTCACTCCCGGGGATCTGTTGTTCTATATATAAACCCCCCGAACCCCTCGATTAGATTCCAGTCTGTAACTCACTCCCGGGGATCTGTTGTTCTATATATAAACCCCCCGAACCCCTCGAATAGATTCCAGTCTGTAACTCGCTCCGGGGTATCTGTTATTCGATATATAAACCCCCTAGCCCCTTGATAAAATTCCAGTCTGTAACTCACTCCCGGGTATCTGTTATTCTATATATTAAACCCCTCGATTAGATTCCAGTCCGTAACTCGCTCCTGGGTATCTGCTATTCTTTATATAAACCCCCGAACCCCTCGAATAGATTCCAGTCTGTAACTCGCTCCGGGGTATCTGCTATTCTATGTATAAACCCCCGAACCCCTCGATTAGATTCCAAACTGTAACTCACTCCCGGGTATCTGTCATTCTATATAATAAACCCCTCAAACCCCTCGATTAGATTCCAGTCTGTAACTCACTCCCGGGTATCTGTTATTCTATATATAAACCCCCGAACACCTCGATTAGATTCCAGTCCGTAACTCGCTCCCGGGTATCTGCTATTCTATATGTACACCCCCGTGCCCCTCGATACAATTCCAGTCTGTAACTCACTCCCGGGTATCTGATATTCTATATATAAACCCCCGAGCCCCTCGATAAAATTCCAGTCGGTAATTCACTCCCGGGTATCTGTTGTTCGATATATAAACCCCCGGGCCCCTCGATAAAATTCCAGTCTGTAACTCACTCCCGGGTATCTGTTATTCTATATATGCACCCCCGAACCCCTCGATTAGATTCCAGTCTGTAACTCACTCCCAGGTATCTGTTATTCTATATATAAACCCCCGAACCCCTCGATTAGATTCCAGTCTGTAACTCACTCCCAGGTATCTGTTATTCTATATATAAACCCCCGAACCCCTCGATTAGATTCCAGTCTGTAATTCACTCCCGGCTATCTGCTATTCGATATATAAACCCCCGAACCCCTCGATTAGATTCCAGTCTGTAACTCACTCCCAGGTATCTGTTATTCTATATATAAACCCCCGAACCCCTCGATTAGATTCCAGTCTGTAATTCACTCCCGGCTATCTGCTATTCGATATATAAACCCCCGAACCCCTCGATTAGATTCCAGTCTGTAACTCACTCCCGGGTATCTGTTATTCTATATATAAACCCCCGAACCCCTCGATTAGATTCCAGTCTGTAACTCACTCCCGGGTATCTGTTATTCTATATATAAACCCCGAACCCCTCGATTAGATTCCAGTCTGTAATTCACTCCCGGCTATCTGCTATTCGATATATAAACCCCCGAACCCCTCGATTAGATTCCAGTCTGTAACTCACTCCCGGGTATCTGTTATTCTATATATAAACCCCCGAACCCCTCGATTAGATTCCAGTCTGTAACTCGCTCCCGGGTATCTGTTATTCTATATATTAAACCCCCGAACCCCTCGATTAGATTCCAGTCTGTAACTCACTCCCGGGTATCTGTTATTCTATATATAAACCCCCGAGCCCCTCGATAAAATTCCAGTCTGTAACTCACTCCCGGGTATCTGTTATTCTATATATGTACCCCCGAGCCCCTCGATAAAATTCCAGTCTGTAACTCACTCCCGGGTATCTGTTATTCTAGAGATAAACCCCCGAGCCCCTCGATAAAATTCCAGTCTGTAACTCACTTCCGGGTATCTGTTATTCTATATATAAACACCCTGATCCCCTCGATTAGATTCCAGTCTGTAATTCACTCCCGGGGATCTGTTATTCGATATATAAACACCCTGATCCCCTCGATTAGATTCCAGTCTGTAACTCACTCCCGTGGATCTGTTGTTCTATATATAAACTCCCCGAACCCCTCGATTAGATTCCAGTCTGTAACTCGCTCCCGGGTATCTGCTATTCTATATTTAAACCCCCGAACCCCTCGAATAGATTCCAGTCTGTAACTCGCTCCCGGGTATCTGCTATTCTATATATAAACCCCCGAGCCCCTCGATACAATTCCAGTCTGTAACTCACTCCCGGGTATCTGTTATTCTATATATAAACCCCCGAACCCCTCGAATAGATTCCAGTCCGTAACTCGCTCCTGGGTATCTGCTATTCTATATATAAACCCCCGAACCCCTCGATTGGATTCCAGTCTGTAACTCACTCCCGGGTATCTGTTATTCTATATATAAACCCCTGACCTCCTCTATTAGATTACAGTCTGTAACTCACTCCCGGGTATCTGTTATTCTATATATATATACCCCCCTGAACTCCTCGATATAATTTCAGTCTGTAACTCACTCCTGGGTATCTGTTATTCTATATATAAACCCCCGAACCCCTCGATAAAATTCCAGTCTGTAACTCACTCCCGGGTATCTGTTATTCTATATATAAACCCCCGAACCCCTCGATAAAATTCCAGTCTGTAACTCGTTCCCGGGTATCTGCTATTCTATATATATAAACCCCCGTACCCCTCGATTAGATTCCAGTCTGTAACTTACTCCCGGGTATCTGTTATTCTATATATACACCCCCGAACCCATTGATTAGATTCCAGTCTGTAACTCACTCCCGGGTATCTGTTATTCTATATATAAACCACCCGAACCCCTCGATTAGATTCCAGTCTGTAACTCACTCCCGGGTATCTGTTATTCTATATATAAACCCTCCGAACCCCTCGATTAGATTCCAGTCTGTAACTCACTCCCGGGTATCTGTTATTCTATATATAAACCCCTGAACTCCTCTATTAGATTCCAGTCTGTAACTCACTCCCGGGTATCTGTTATTCTGTATAAAACCCCCCCCCGAACCCCTCGATTAGATTCCAGGCTGTAACTCACTCCCGGGTATCTGTTATTCTGTATCTCAAAACCTCCGGACTGCTCGATAAAATTCCAGTCTGTAACTCACTCCCGGGTATCTGTTGTTCGATATATAAACCCCCGAGCCCCTCGATAAAATTCCAGTCTGTAACTCACACCTGGATATCTGATATTCTATATATAAACCCCCGAGCCCCTCGATAAAATTCCAGTCTGTATCTCACTCCCGTGTATCTGTTATTCTTTATATAAACCCCCGCGCCCCTCGATAAAATTCCAGTCTGTAACTCACTCCCGGGTATCTGTTATTCTATATATACACCCCCGAACCCATTGATTAGATTCCAGTCTGTAACTCACTCCCGGGTATCTGTTATTCTATATATAAACCCCCGAACCCCTCGAATAGATTCCAGTCTGTAACTCGCTCCCGGGTATCTGCTATTCTATATATAAACCCCCCGAACCCCTCGATTAGATTCCAGTCTGTAACTCGCTCCCGGGTATCTGCTATTCTATATATAAACCCCCGAACCCCTCGATTAGATTCCAGTCTGTAACTCACTCCCGGGTATCTGTTATTCTATATATAAACCCCCGAACCCCTCGATTAGATTCCAGTCTGTAACTCGCTCCCGGGTATCTGCTATTCTATATATAAACCCCCGAGCCCCTCGATTAGATTCCAGTCTGTAACTCGCTCCCGGGTATCTGCTATTCTATATATAAACCCCCGAACCCCTCGATTAGATTCCAGTCTGTAACTCACTCCCGGTTATCTGTTATTCTATATATTAAACCCCCGAACCCCTCGATTAGATTCCAGTCTGTAACTCACTCCCGGGTCTTTGTCGTTCGATATATAAACCCCCGAGCCCCTCGATAAAATTCCAGTCTGTAACTCACTCCCGGGTATCTGATATTCTATATATAAACCCCCGAGCCCCTCGATAAAATTCCAGTCTGTAACTCACTCCCAGGTATCTGTTATTCTATATATAAACCCCCGAGCCCCTCGATAAAATTCCAGTCTGTAACTCACTCCCGGGTATCTGTTATTCTATATATACACCCCCGAACCCCTCGATTAGATTCCAGTCTGTAACTCACTCCCGGGTATCTGTTATTCTATATATAAACCCCCGAACCCCTCGAATAGATTCCAGTCTGTAACTCGCTCCCGGGTATCTGCTATTCTATATATACACCCCCGAACCCCTCGATTAGATTCCAGATTGTAACTCACTCCCGGTTATCTGTTATTCCATATATTAAACCCCTCAAACCCATCGATTAGATTCCAGTCTGTAACTCACTCCCGGGTATCTGTTATTCTATATATAAACCCCCGAGCCCCTCGATACAATTCCAGTCTGTAACTCACTCCCGGGTATCTGTTATTCTATATCTAAACCCCCGAGCCCCTCGATAAAATTCCTGTCTGTAACTCACTCCCGGGTATCTGTTATTCGATATATAAACACCCTGATCCCCTCGATTAGATTCCAGTCTGTAACTCACTCCCGGGGATCTGTTGTTCTATATATAAACCCCCCGAACCCCTTGATTGGATTCCAGTCTGTTACTCGTTCCCGGGTATCTGCTATTCTATATGTAAACCCCCCGAACCCCTCGATTCGATTCCAGTCTGTAACTCGCTCCCGGGTATCTGCTATTCTATATATAAACCCCCGAACCCCTCGATTAGATTCCAGTCTGTAACTCGCTCCCGGGTATCTGTTATTCTATATATAAACCCCCCGAAACCCTCGATTAGATTCCAGTCTGTAACTCACTCCCGGGTATCTGTTATTCTATATATAAACCCCCCGAACCCCTCGATTAGATTCCAATCTGTAAATCACTCCCGGGTATCTGCTATTCTTTCTGTAAACCCCCGAACCCCTCGATTCGATTCCAGTCTGTAACTCGCTCCCGGGTATCTGCTATTCTATAAATAAACCCCCGAACCCCTCAATTAGATTCCAGTCTGTAACTCACTCCCGGGTATCTGTTATTCTATATATAAACCCCCGAACCGCTCGATTCGATTCCAGTCTGTAACTCACTCCCGGGTATCTGTTATTCTATATATAAACCCCCGAACCCCTCGATTAGATTCCAGTCTGTAACTCACTCCCGGGTATCTGTCATTCTATATATTAAACCCCTCAAACCCCTCGATTAGAATCCAGTCTGTAACTCACTCCCGGGTATCTGTTATTCTATATATAAACCCCCGAACCCCTCGATTAGATTCCAATCTGTAACTCACTCCCGGGTATCTGTCATTCTATATATTAAACCCCTCAAACCCCTCGATTAGATTCCAGTCTGTAACTCACTCCCGGGTATCTGTTATTCTATATATAAACCCCCCGAACCCCTCAATTAGATTCCAGTCTGTAACTCACTCCCGGGTATCTGTCATTCTATATATTAAACCCCACAAACCCCTCGATTGGATTCCAGTCTGTAACTCACTCCCGGGTATCTGTCATTCTATATATTAAACCCCTCAAACCCCTCGATTAGATTCCACTCTGTAACTCACTCCCGGGTATCTGTTATTCGATATATAAACCCCCGAACCCTTGATTAGATTCCAGTCTGTAACTCACTCCCGGGTATCTGTTATTCTATACATAAACCTCCGAACCCGTCGATTAGATTCCAGTCTGTAACTCACTCCCGGGTCTCTGTTATTGTATATATAAACCCCCGAACCCCTCGAATAGATTCCAGTCTGTAACTCGCTCCCGGGTATCTGCTATTCTATATATAAACCCCCCGAACCCCTTGATTAGATTCCAGTCTGTAACTCACTCCCGGGTATCTGTTATTGTATATATAAACCCCCGAACCCCTCGAATAGATTCCAGTCTGTAACTCGCTCCCGGGTATCTGTTATTCTATATATAAACCACCCGAACCCCTCGATTAGATTCCAGTCTGTAACTCACTCCCGGGTATCTGTTATTCTATATATAAACCCCCCGAACCCCTCGATTAGATTCCAGTCTGTAACTCACTCCCGGGTATCTGTTATTCTATATATAAACCCCTGAACTCCTCTATTAGATTCCAGTCTGTAACTCACTCCCGGGTATCTGTTATTCTGTATAAAACCCCCCCCCGAACCCCTCGATTAGATTCCAGGCTGTAACTCACTCCCGGGTATCTGTTATTCTGTATCTCAAAACCTCCGGACTGCTCGATAAAATTCCAGTCTGTAACTCACTCCCGGGTATCTGTTGTTCGATATATAAACCCCCGAGCCCCTCGATAAAATTCCAGTCTGTAACTCACACCTGGATATCTGATATTCTATATATAAACCCCCGAGCCCCTCGATAAAATTCCAGTCTGTAACTCACTCCCGGGTATCTGTTATTCTATATATAAACCCCCGCGCCCCTCGATAAAATTCCAGTCTGTAACTCACTCCCGGGTATCTGTTATTCTATATATACACCCCCGAACCCATTGATTAGATTCCAGTCTGTAACTCACTCCCGGGTATCTGTTATTCTATATATAAACCCCCGAACCCCTCGAATAGATTCCAGTCTGTAACTCGCTCCCGGGTATCTGCTATTCTATATATAAACCCCCCGAACCCCTTGATTAGATTCCAGTCTGTAACTCACTCCCGGGTATCTGTTATTCTATATATAAACCCCCCGAACCCCTTGATTAGATTCCAGTCTGTAACTCACTCCCGGGTATCTGCTATTCTATATATAAACCCCCGAACCCCTCGTTTAGATTCCAGTCTGTAACTCACTCCCGGGTATCTGCTATTCTATATATAAACCCCCGAACCCTTCGATTCGATTCCAGTCTGTAACTCACTCCCGGGTATCTGTTATTCTATATATAAACCCCCGAGCCCCTCGATAAAATTCCAGTCTGTAACTCACTCCCAGGTATCTGTTATTCTATATATAAACCCCCGAGCCCCTCGATAAAATTCCAGTCTGTAACTCACTCCCGGGTATCTGTTATACTATTTATAAACCCCCGAACCCCTCGATAAAATTCCAGTCTGTAACTCACTCCCAGGTATCTGTTGTTCTATATATATATACCCCACCGAATTCCTCGATTAGATTCCAGTCTGTAACTCACTCCTGGGTATCTGTTATTCTATATATAAACCCCCGAGCCCCTCGATTAGATTCCAGTCTGTAACTCGCTCCCGGGTATCTGCTATTCTATATATAAACCCCCGAACCCCTCGATTAGATTCCAGTCTGTAACTCACTCCCGGTTATCTGTTATTCTATATATTAAACCCCCGAACCCCTCGATTAGATTCCAGTCTGTAACTCACTCCCGGGTCTTTGTCGTTCGATATATAAACCCCCGAGCCCCTCGATAAAATTCCAGTCTGTAACTCACTCCCGGGTATCTGATATTCTATATATAAACCCCCGAGCCCCTCGATAAAATTCCAGTCTGTAACTCACTCCCAGGTATCTGTTATTCTATATATAAACCCCCGAGCCCCTCGATAAAATTCCAGTCTGTAACTCACTCCCGGGTATCTGTTATTCTATATATACACCCCCGAACCCCTCGATTAGATTCCAGTCTGTAACTCACTCCCGGGTATCTGTTATTCTATATATAAACCCCCGAACCCCTCGAATAGATTCCAGTCTGTAACTCGCTCCCGGGTATCTGCTATTCTATATATACACCCCCGAACCCCTCGATTAGATTCCAGATTGTAACTCACTCCCGGTTATCTGTTATTCTATATATTAAACCCCCGAACCCCTCGATTAGATTCCAGTCCGTAACTCGCTCCCGGGTATCTGTTATTCTATATATAAACCCCAGAACCCCTCGAATAGATTCCAGTCTGTAACTCGCTCCCGGGTATCTGCTATTCTATATATACACCCCCGAACCCCTCGATTAGATTCCAGATTGTAACTCACTCCCGGTTATCTGTTATTCTATATATTAAACCCCCGAACCCCTCGATTAGATTCCAGTCCGTAACTCGCTCCCGGGTATCTGTTATTCTATATATAAACCCCAGAACCCCTCGATTAGATTCCAGTCTGTAACTCACTCCCGGGTATCTGTTATTCTATATATAAACCCCCCATACCCCTCGATTAGATTTCAGTCTGTAACTCACTCCCGGGTATCTGTTATTCTATATATAAACCCCCGAGCCCCTCGATACAATTCCAGTCTGTAACTCACTCCCGGGTATCTGTTATTCGATATATAAACACCCTGATCCCCTCGATTAGATTCCAGTCTGTAACTCACTCCCGGGTATCTGTTATTCTATATCTAAACCCCCGAGCCCCTCGATAAAATTCCTGTCTGTAACTCACTCCCGGGTATCTGTTATTCGATATATAAACACCCTGATCCCCTCGATTAGATTCCAGTCTGTAACTCACTCCCGGGGATCTGTTGTTCTATATATAAACCCCCCGAACCCCTTGATTGGATTCCAGTCTGTTACTCGTTCCCGGGTATCTGCTATTCTATATGTAAACCCCCGAACCCCTCGATTCGATTCCAGTCTGTAACTCGCTCCCGGGTATCTGCTATTCTATATATAAACCCCCGAACCCCTCGATTAGATTCCAGTCTGTAACTCGCTCCCGGGTATCTGTTATTCTATATATAAACCCCCCGAAACCCTCGATTAGATTCCAGTCTGTAACTCACTTCCAGGTATCTGTGATTCTATATATAAACCCCCCGAACCCCTCGATTAGATTCCAATCTGTAACTCACTCCCGGGTATCTGCTATTCTATATGTAAACCCCCGAACCCCTCGATTCGATTCCAGTCTGTAACTCGCTCCCGGGTATCTGCTATTCTATAAATAAACCCCCGAACCCCTCAATTAGATTCCAGTCTGTAACTCACTCCCGGGTATCTGTTATTCTATATATAAACCCCCGAACCGCTCGATTCGATTCCAGTCTGTAACTCACTCCCGGGTATCTGTTATTCTACATAAATACCCCCCGAACCCCTCGATTAGATTCCATTCTGTAACTCACTCCCGGGTATCTGTTATTCTATATATAAACCCCCGAACCCCTCGATTAGATTCCAGTCTGTAACTCACTCCCGGGTATCTGTCATTCTATATATTAAACCCCTCAAACCCCTCGATTAGAATCCAGTCTGTAACTCACTCCCGGGTATCTGTTATTCTATATATAAACCCCCGAACCCCTCGATTAGATTCCAATCTGTAACTCACTCCCGGGTATCTGTCATTCTATATATTAAACCCCTCAAACCCCTCGATTAGATTCCAGTCTGTAACTCACTCCCGGGTATCTGTTATTCTATATATAAACCCCCCGAACCCCTCGATTAGATTCCAGTCTGTAACTCACTCCCGGGTATCTGTCATTCTATATATTAAACCCCACAAACCCCTCGATTGGATTCCAGTCTGTAACTCACTCCCGGGTATCTGTCATTCTATATATTAAACCCCTCAAACCCCTCGATTAGATTCCACTCTGTAACTCACTCCCGGGTATCTGTTATTCGATATATAAACCCCCGAACCCTTGATTAGATTCCAGTCTGTAACTCACTCCCGGGTATCTGTTATTCTATACATAAACCCCCGAACCCCTCGATTAGATTCCAGTCTGTAACTCACTCCCGGGTATCTGTTATTGTATATATAAACCCCCGAACCCCTCGAATAGATTCCAGTCTGTAACTCGCTCCCGGGTATCTGCTATTCTATATATAAACCCCCCGAACCCCTTGATTAGATTCCAGTCTGTAACTCACTCCCGGGTATCTGTTATTCTATATATAAACCCCCGAACCCCTCGAATAGATTCCAGTCTGTAACTCGCTCCCGGGTATCTGCTATTCTATATATAAACCCCCGAACCCCTCGTTTAGATTCCAGTCTGTAACTCACTCCCGGGTATCTGTTATTCTATATATAAACCCCCGAGCCCCTCGATAAAATTCCAGTCTGTAACTCACTCCCGGGTATCTGTTATTCTATTTATAAACCCCCGAACCCCTCGATAAAATTCCAGTCTGTAACTCACTCCCGGGTATCTGTTATTCTATATATAAACCCCCGAGCCCCTCGATTAGATTCCAGTCTGTAACTCACTCCAGGGTATCTGTTATTCTATATATAAACCCCCGAGCCCCTCGATAAAATTCCAGTCTGTAACTCACTCCCGGGTATCTGTTATACTATTTATAAACCCCCGAACCCCTCGATAAAATTCCAGTCTGTAACTCCCTCCCGGGGATCTGTTGTTCTATATATATACCCCCCCGAATTCCTAGATTAGATTCCAGTCTGTAACTCACTCCCGAGTATCTGTTATTCTATATATATACCCCCCTGAACTCCTCGATTAGATTCCAGTCTGTAACTCACTCCCGGGTATCTGTTATTCTATATATAAACCCCCGAGCCCCTCGATTAGATTCCAGTCTGTAACTCGCTCCCGGGTATCTGCTATTCTATATATACACCCCCGAACCCCTCGATTAGATTCCAGTCTGTAACTCACTCCCGGTTATCTGTTATTCTATATATTAAACCCCCGAACCCCTCGATTAGATTCCAGTCTGTAACTCACTCCCGGGTCTTTGTCGTTCGATATATAAACCCCCGAGCCCCTCGATACAATTCCAGTCTGTAACTCACTCCCGGGTATCTGTTATTCTATATATAAACCCCCGAGCCCCTCGATACAATTCCAGTCTGTAACTCACTCCCGGGTATCTGTTATTCGATATATAAACACCCTGATCCCCTCGATTAGATTCCAGTCTGTAACTCACTCCCGGGTATCTGTTATTCTATATCTAAACCCCCGAGCCCCTCGATAAAATTCCTGTCTGTAACTCACTCCCGGGTATCTGTTATTCGATATATAAACACCCTGATCCCCTCGATTAGATTCCAGTCTGTAACTCACTCCCGGGGATCTGTTGTTCTATATATAAACCCCCCGAACCCCTTGATTGGATTCCAGTCTGTTACTCGTTCCCGGGTATCTGCTATTCTATATGTAAACCCCCGAACCCCTCGATTCGATTCCAGTCTGTAACTCGCTCCCGGGTATCTGCTATTCTATATATAAACCCCCGGACCCCTCGATTAGATTCCAGTCTGTAACTCGCTCCCGGGTATCTGTTATTCTATATATAAACCCCCCGAAACCCTCGATTAGATTCCAGTCTGTAACTCACTCCCAGGTATCTGTGATTCTATATATAAACCCCCCGAACCCCTCGATTAGATTCCAATCTGTAACTCACTCCCGGGTATCTGCTATTCTATATGTAAACCCCCGAACCCCTCGATTCGATTCCAGTCTGTAACTCGCTCCCGGGTATCTGCTATTCTATAAATAAACCCCCGAACCCCTCAATTAGATTCCAGTCTGTAACTCACTCCCGGGTATCTGTTATTCTATATATAAACCCCCGAACCGCTCGATTCGATTCCAGTCTGTAACTCACTCCCGGGTATCTGTTATTCTACATAAATACCCCCCGAACCCCTCGATTAGATTCCAGTCTGTAACTCACTCCCGGGTATCTGTTATTCTATATATAAACCCCCGAACCCCTCGATTAGATTCCAGTCTGTAACTCACTCCCGGGTATCTGTCATTCTATATATTAAACCCCTCAAACCCCTCGATTAGAATCCAGTCTGTAACTCACTCCCGGGTATCTGTTATTCTATATATAAACCCCCGAACCCCTCGATTAGATTCCAATCTGTAACTCACTCCCGGGTATCTGTCATTCTATATATTAAACCCCTCAAACCCCTCGATTAGATTCCAGTCTGTAACTCACTCCCGGGTATCTGTTATTCTATATATAAACCCCCCGAACCCCTCGATTAGATTCCAGTCTGTAACTCACTCCCGGGTATCTGTCATTCTATATATTAAACCCCACAAACCCCTCGATTGGATTCCAGTCTGTAACTCACTCCCGGGTATCTGTCATTCTATATATTAAACCCCTCAAACCCCTCGATTAGATTCCACTCTGTAACTCACTCCCGGGTATCTGTTATTCGATATATAAACCCCCGAACCCTTGATTAGATTCCAGTCTGTAACTCACTCCCGGGTATCTGTTATTCTATACATAAACCCCCGAACCCCTCGATTAGATTCCAGTCTGTAACTCACTCCCGGGTATCTGTTATTGTATATATAAACCCCCGAACCCCTCGAATAGATTCCAGTCTGTAACTCGCTCCCGGGTATCTGCTATTCTATATATAAACCCCCCGAACCCCTTGATTAGATTCCAGTCTGTAACTCACTCCCGGGTATCTGTTATTCTATATATAAACCCCCGAACCCCTCGAATAGATTCCAGTCTGTAACTCGCTCCCGGGTATCTGCTATTCTATATATAAACCCCCGAACCCCTCGTTTAGATTCCAGTCTGTAACTCACTCCCGGGTATCTGTTATTCTATATATAAACCCCCGAGCCCCTCGATAAAATTCCAGTCTGTAACTCACTCCCGGGTATCTGTTATTCTATTTATAAACCCCCGAACCCCTCGATAAAATTCCAGTCTGTAACTCACTCCCGGGTATCTGTTATTCTATATATAAACCCCCGAGCCCCTCGATTAGATTCCAGTCTGTAACTCACTCCAGGGTATCTGTTATTCTATATATAAACCCCCGAGCCCCTCGATAAAATTCCAGTCTGTAACTCACTCCCGGGTATCTGTTATACTATTTATAAACCCCCGAACCCCTCGATAAAATTCCAGTCTGTAACTCCCTCCCGGGGATCTGTTGTTCTATATATATACCCCCCCGAATTCCTCGATTAGATTCCAGTCTGTAACTCACTCCCGAGTATCTGTTATTCTATATATATACCCCCCTGAACTCCTCGATTAGATTCCAGTCTGTAACTCACTCCCGGGTATCTGTTATTCTATATATAAACCCCCGAGCCCCTCGATTAGATTCCAGTCTGTAACTCGCTTCCGGGTATCTGCTATTCTATATATACACCCCCGAACCCCTCGATTAGATTCCAGTCTGTAACTCACTCCCGGTTATCTGTTATTCTATATATTAAACCCCCGAACCCCTCGATTAGATTCCAGTCTGTAACTCACTCCCGGGTCTTTGTCGTTCGATATATAAACCCCCGAGCCCCTCGATAAAATTCCAGTCTGTAACTCACTCCCGGGTATCTGATATTCTATATATAAACCCCCGAGCCCCTCGATAAAATTCCAGTCTGTAACTCACTCCCGGGTATCTGTTATTCTATATATACACCCCCGAACCCCTCGATTAGATTCCAGTCTGTAACTCACTCCCGGGTATCTGTTATTCTATATATAAACCCCCGAACCCCTCGAATAGATTCCAGTCTGTAACTCGCTCCCGGGTATCTGCTATTCTATATTTGCACACCCAAACCCCTCGATTAGATTCCAGATTGTAACTCACTCCCGGTTATCTGTTATTCTATATATTAAACCCCCGAACCCCTCGATTAGATTCCAGTCCGTAACTCGCTCCCGGGTATCTGTTATTCTATATATAAACCCCAGAACCCCTCGAATAGATTTCAGTCTGTAACTCACTCCCGGGTATCTGTTATTCGATATATAAACACCCTGATCCCCTCGATTAGATTCCAGTCTGTAACTCACTCCCGGGTATCTGTTATTCTATATATTAAACCCCCGAACCCCTCGATTAGATTCCAGTCTGTAACTCACTCCCGGGTCTTTGTCGTTCGATATATAAACCCCCGAGCCCCTCGATAAAATTCCAGTCTGTAACTCACTCCCGGGTATCTGATATTCTATATATAAACCCCCGAGCCCCTCGATAAAATTCCAGTCTGTAACTCACTCCCAGGTATCTGTTATTCTATATATAAACCCCCGAGCCCCTCGATAAAATTCCAGTCTGTAACTCACTCCCGGGTATCTGTTATTCTATATATACACCCCCGAACCCCTCGATTAGATTCCAGTCTGTAACTCACTCCCGGGTATCTGTTATTCTATATATAAACCCCCGAACCCCTCGATTAGATTCCAGTCTGTAACTCACTCCCGGTTATCTGTTATTCTATATATTAAACCCCCGAACCCCTCGATTAGATTCCAGTCTGTAACTCACTCCCGGGTCTTTGTCGTTCGATATATAAACCCCCGAGCCCCTCGATAAAATTCCAGTCTGTAACTCACTCCCGGGTATCTGATATTCTATATATAAACCCCCGAGCCCCTCGATAAAATTCCAGTCTGTAACTCACTCCCAGGTATCTGTTATTCTATATATAAACCCCCGAGCCCCTCGATAAAATTCCAGTCTGTAACTCACTCCCGGGTATCTGTTATTCTATATATACACCCCCGAACCCCTCGATTAGATTCCAGTCTGTAACTCACTCCCGGGTATCTGTTATTCTATATATAAACCCCCGAACCCCTCGAATAGATTCCAGTCTGTAACTCGCTCCCGGGTATCTGCTATTCTATATATACACCCCCGAACCCCTCGATTAGATTCCAGATTGTAACTCACTCCCGGTTATCTGTTATTCTATATATTAAACCCCCGAACCCCTCGATTAGATTCCAGTCCGTAACTCGCTCCCGGGTATCTGTTATTCTATATATAAACCCCAGAACCCCTCGAATAGATTCCAGTCTGTAACTCGCTCCCGGGTATCTGCTATTCTATATATACACCCCCGAACCCCTCGATTAGATTCCAGATTGTAACTCACTCCCGGTTATCTGTTATTCTATATATTAAACCCCCGAACCCCTCGATTAGATTCCAGTCCGTAACTCGCTCCCGGGTATCTGTTATTCTATATATAAACCCCAGAACCCCTCGATTAGATTCCAGTCTGTAACTCACTCCCGGGTATCTGTTATTCTATATATAAACCCCCCATACCCCTCGATTAGATTTCAGTCTGTAACTCACTCCCGGGTATCTGTTATTCTATATATAAACCCCCGAGCCCCTCGATACAATTCCAGTCTGTAACTCACTCCCGGGTATCTGTTATTCGATATATAAACACCCTGATCCCCTCGATTAGATTCCAGTCTGTAACTCACTCCCGGGTATCTGTTATTCTATATCTAAACCCCCGAGCCCCTCGATAAAATTCCTGTCTGTAACTCACTCCCGGGTATCTGTTATTCGATATATAAACACCCTGATCCCCTCGATTAGATTCCAGTCTGTAACTCACTCCCGGGGATCTGTTGTTCTATATATAAACCCCCCGAACCCCTTGATTGGATTCCAGTCTGTTACTCGTTCCCGGGTATCTGCTATTCTATATGTAAACCCCCGAACCCCTCGATTCGATTCCAGTCTGTAACTCGCTCCCGGGTATCTGCTATTCTATATATAAACCCCCGAACCCCTCGATTAGATTCCAGTCTGTAACTCGCTCCCGGGTATCTGTTATTCTATATATAAACCCCCCGAAACCCTCGATTAGATTCCAGTCTGTAACTCACTCCCAGGTATCTGTGATTCTATATATAAACCCCCCGAACCCCTCGATTAGATTCCAATCTGTAACTCACTCCCGGGTATCTGCTATTCTATATGTAAACCCCCGAACCCCTCGATTCGATTCCAGTCTGTAACTCGCTCCCGGGTATCTGCTATTCTATAAATAAACCCCCGAACCCCTCAATTAGATTCCAGTCTGTAACTCACTCCCGGGTATCTGTTATTCTATATATAAACCCCCGAACCGCTCGATTCGATTCCAGTCTGTAACTCACTCCCGGGTATCTGTTATTCTACATAAATACCCCCCGAACCCCTCGATTAGATTCCAGTCTGTAACTCACTCCCGGGTATCTGTTATTCTATATATAAACCCCCGAACCCCTCGATTAGATTCCAGTCTGTAACTCACTCCCGGGTATCTGTCATTCTATATATTAAACCCCTCAAACCCCTCGATTAGAATCCAGTCTGTAACTCACTCCCGGGTATCTGTTATTCTATATATAAACCCCCGAACCCCTCGATTAGATTCCAATCTGTAACTCACTCCCGGGTATCTGTCATTCTATATATTAAACCCCTCAAACCCCTCGATTAGATTCCAGTCTGTAACTCACTCCCGGGTATCTGTTATTCTATATATAAACCCCCCGAACCCCTCGATTAGATTCCAGTCTGTAACTCACTCCCGGGTATCTGTCATTCTATATATTAAACCCCACAAACCCCTCGATTGGATTCCAGTCTGTAACTCACTCCCGGGTATCTGTCATTCTATATATTAAACCCCTCAAACCCCTCGATTAGATTCCACTCTGTAACTCACTCCCGGGTATCTGTTATTCGATATATAAACCCCCGAACCCTTGATTAGATTCCAGTCTGTAACTCACTCCCGGGTATCTGTTATTCTATACATAAACCCCCGAACCCCTCGATTAGATTCCAGTCTGTAACTCACTCCCGGGTATCTGTTATTGTATATATAAACCCCCGAACCCCTCGAATAGATTCCAGTCTGTAACTCGCTCCCGGGTATCTGCTATTCTATATATAAACCCCCCGAACCCCTTGATTAGATTCCAGTCTGTAACTCACTCCCGGGTATCTGTTATTCTATATATAAACCCCCGAACCCCTCGAATAGATTCCAGTCTGTAACTCGCTCCCGGGTATCTGCTATTCTATATATAAACCCCCGAACCCCTCGTTTAGATTCCAGTCTGTAACTCACTCCCGGGTATCTGTTATTCTATATATAAACCCCCGAGCCCCTCGATAAAATTCCAGTCTGTAACTCACTCCCGGGTATCTGTTATTCTATTTATAAACCCCCGAACCCCTCGATAAAATTCCAGTCTGTAACTCACTCCCGGGTATCTGTTATTCTATATATAAACCCCCGAGCCCCTCGATTAGATTCCAGTCTGTAACTCACTCCAGGGTATCTGTTATTCTATATATAAACCCCCGAGCCCCTCGATAAAATTCCAGTCTGTAACTCACTCCCGGGTATCTGTTATACTATTTATAAACCCCCGAACCCCTCGATAAAATTCCAGTCTGTAACTCCCTCCCGGGGATCTGTTGTTCTATATATATACCCCCCCGAATTCCTCGATTAGATTCCAGTCTGTAACTCACTCCCGAGTATCTGTTATTCTATATATATACCCCCCTGAACTCCTCGATTAGATTCCAGTCTGTAACTCACTCCCGGGTATCTGTTATTCTATATATAAACCCCCGAGCCCCTCGATTAGATTCCAGTCTGTAACTCGCTCCCGGGTATCTGCTATTCTATATATACACCCCCGAACCCCTCGATTAGATTCCAGTCTGTAACTCACTCCCGGTTATCTGTTATTCTATATATTAAACCCCCGAACCCCTCGATTAGATTCCAGTCTGTAACTCACTCCCGGGTCTTTGTCGTTCGATATATAAACCCCCGAGCCCCTCGATAAAATTCCAGTCTGTAACTCACTCCCGGGTATCTGATATTCTATATATAAACCCCCGAGCCCCTCGATAAAATTCCAGTCTGCAACTCACTCCCGGGTATCTGTTATTCTATATATACACCCCCGAACCCCTCGATTAGATTCCAGTCTGTAACTCACTCCCGGGTATCTGTTATTCTATATATAAACCCCCGAACCCCTCGAATAGATTCCAGTCTGTAACTCGCTCCCGGGTATCTGCTATTCTATATTTTCACACCCAAACCCCTCGATTAGATTCCAGATTGTAACTCACTCCCGGTTATCTGTTATTCTATATATTAAACCCCCGAACCCCTCGATTAGATTCCAGTCCGTAACTCGCTCCCGGGTATCTGTTATTCTATATATAAACCCCAGAACCCCTCGAATAGATTTCAGTCTGTAACTCACTCCCGGGTATCTGTTATTCGATATATAAACACCCTGATCCCCTCGATTAGATTCCAGCCTGTAACTCACTCCCGGGTATCTGTTATTCTATATATAAACCCCCGAACCCCTCGATTAGATTCCAGTCTGTAACTCACTCCCGGTTATCTGTTATTCTATATATTAAACCCCCGAACCCCTCGATTAGATTCCAGTCTGTAACTCACTCCCGGGTCTTTGTCGTTCGATATATAAACCCCCGAGCCCCTCGATAAAATTCCAGTCTGTAACTCACTCCCGGGTATCTGATATTCTATATATAAACCCCCGAGCCCCTCGATAAAATTCCAGTCTGTAACTCACTCCCAGGTATCTGTTATTCTATATATAAACCCCCGAGCCCCTCGATAAAATTCCAGTCTGTAACTCACTCCCGGGTATCTGTTATTCTATATATACACCCCCGAACCCCTCGATTAGATTCCAGTCTGTAACTCACTCCCGGGTATCTGTTATTCTATATATAAACCCCCGAACCCCTCGAATAGATTCCAGTCTGTAACTCGCTCCCGGGTATCTGCTATTCTATATATACACCCCCGAACCCCTCGATTAGATTCCAGATTGTAACTCACTCCCGGTTATCTGTTATTCTATATATTAAACCCCCGAACCCCTCGATTAGATTCCAGTCCGTAACTCGCTCCCGGGTATCTGTTATTCTATATATAAACCCCAGAACCCCTCGAATAGATTCCAGTCTGTAACTCGCTCCCGGGTATCTGCTATTCTATATATACACCCCCGAACCCCTCGATTAGATTCCAGATTGTAACTCACTCCCGGTTATCTGTTATTCTATATATTAAACCTCCGAACCCCTCGATTAGATTCCAGTCCGTAACTCGCTCCCGGGTATCTGTTATTCTATATATAAACCCCAGAACCCCTCGATTAGATTCCAGTCTGTAACTCACTCCCGGGTATCTGTTATTCTATATATAAACCCCCCATACCCCTCGATTAGATTTCAGTCTGTAACTCACTCCCGGGTATCTGTTATTCTATATATAAACCCCCGAGCCCCTCGATACAATTCCAGTCTGTAACTCACTCCCGGGTATCTGTTATTCGATATATAAACACCCTGATCCCCTCGATTAGATTCCAGTCTGTAACTCACTCCCGGGTATCTGTTATTCTATATCTAAACCCCCGAGCCCCTCGATAAAATTCCTGTCTGTAACTCACTCCCGGGTATCTGTTATTCGATATATAAACACCCTGATCCCCTCGATTAGATTCCAGTCTGTAACTCACTCCCGGGGATCTGTTGTTCTATATATAAACCCCCCGAACCCCTTGATTGGATTCCAGTCTGTTACTCGTTCCCGGGTATCTGCTATTCTATATGTAAACCCCCGAACCCCTCGATTCGATTCCAGTCTGTAACTCGCTCCCGGGTATCTGCTATTCTATATATAAACCCCCGAACCCCTCGATTAGATTCCAGTCTGTAACTCGCTCCCGGGTATCTGTTATTCTATATATAAACCCCCCGAAACCCTCGATTAGATTCCAGTCTGTAACTCACTCCCAGGTATCTGTGATTCTATATATAAACCCCCCGAACCCCTCGATTAGATTCCAATCTGTAACTCACTCCCGGGTATCTGCTATTCTATATGTAAACCCCCGAACCCCTCGATTCGATTCCAGTCTGTAACTCGCTCCCGGGTATCTGCTATTCTATAAATAAACCCCCGAACCCCTCAATTAGATTCCAGTCTGTAACTCACTCCCGGGTATCTGTTATTCTATATATAAACCCCCGAACCGCTCGATTCGATTCCAGTCTGTAACTCACTCCCGGGTATCTGTTATTCTACATAAATACCCCCCGAACCCCTCGATTAGATTCCAGTCTGTAACTCACTCCCGGGTATCTGTTATTCTATATATAAACCCCCGAACCCCTCGATTAGATTCCAGTCTGTAACTCACTCCCGGGTATCTGTCATTCTATATATTAAACCCCTCAAACCCCTCGATTAGAATCCAGTCTGTAACTCACTCCCGGGTATCTGTTATTCTATATATAAACCCCCGAACCCCTCGATTAGATTCCAATCTGTAACTCACTCCCGGGTATCTGTCATTCTATATATTAAACCCCTCAAACCCCTCGATTAGATTCCAGTCTGTAACTCACTCCCGGGTATCTGTTATTCTATATATAAACCCCCCGAACCCCTCGATTAGATTCCAGTCTGTAACTCACTCCCGGGTATCTGTCATTCTATATATTAAACCCCACAAACCCCTCGATTGGATTCCAGTCTGTAACTCACTCCCGGGTATCTGTCATTCTATATATTAAACCCCTCAAACCCCTCGATTAGATTCCACTCTGTAACTCACTCCCGGGTATCTGTTATTCGATATATAAACCCCCGAACCCTTGATTAGATTCCAGTCTGTAACTCACTCCCGGGTATCTGTTATTCTATACATAAACCCCCGAACCCCTCGATTAGATTCCAGTCTGTAACTCACTCCCGGGTATCTGTTATTGTATATATAAACCCCCGAACCCCTCGAATAGATTCCAGTCTGTAACTCGCTCCCGGGTATCTGCTATTCTATATATAAACCCCCCGAACCCCTTGATTAGATTCCAGTCTGTAACTCACTCCCGGGTATCTGTTATTCTATATATAAACCCCCGAACCCCTCGAATAGATTCCAGTCTGTAACTCGCTCCCGGGTATCTGCTATTCTATATATAAACCCCCGAACCCCTCGTTTAGATTCCAGTCTGTAACTCACTCCCGGGTATCTGTTATTCTATATATAAACCCCCGAGCCCCTCGATAAAATTCCAGTCTGTAACTCACTCCCGGGTATCTGTTATTCTATTTATAAACCCCCGAACCCCTCGATAAAATTCCAGTCTGTAACTCACTCCCGGGTATCTGTTATTCTATATATAAACCCCCGAGCCCCTCGATTAGATTCCAGTCTGTAACTCACTCCAGGGTATCTGTTATTCTATATATAAACCCCCGAGCCCCTCGATAAAATTCCAGTCTGTAACTCACTCCCGGGTATCTGTTATACTATTTATAAACCCCCGAACCCCTCGATAAAATTCCAGTCTGTAACTCCCTCCCGGGGATCTGTTGTTCTATATATATACCCCCCCGAATTCCTCGATTAGATTCCAGTCTGTAACTCACTCCCGAGTATCTGTTATTCTATATATATACCCCCCTGAACTCCTCGATTAGATTCCAGTCTGTAACTCACTCCCGGGTATCTGTTATTCTATATATAAACCCCCGAGCCCCTCGATTAGATTCCAGTCTGTAACTCGCTCCCGGGTATCTGCTATTCTATATATACACCCCCGAACCCCTCGATTAGATTCCAGTCTGTAACTCACTCCCGGTTATCTGTTATTCTATATATTAAACCCCCGAACCCCTCGATTAGATTCCAGTCTGTAACTCACTCCCGGGTCTTTGTCGTTCGATATATAAACCCCCGAGCCCCTCGATAAAATTCCAGTCTGTAACTCACTCCCGGGTATCTGATATTCTATATATAAACCCCCGAGCCCCTCGATAAAATTCCAGTCTGTAACTCACTCCCGGGTATCTGTTATTCTATATATACACCCCCGAACCCCTCGATTAGATTCCAGTCTGTAACTCACTCCCGGGTATCTGTTATTCTATATATAAACCCCCGAACCCCTCGAATAGATTCCAGTCTGTAACTCGCTCCCGGGTATCTGCTATTCTATATTTTCACACCCAAACCCCTCGATTAGATTCCAGATTGTAACTCACTCCCGGTTATCTGTTATTCTATATATTAAACCCCCGAACCCCTCGATTAGATTCCAGTCCGTAACTCGCTCCCGGGTATCTGTTATTCTATATATAAACCCCAGAACCCCTCGAATAGATTTCAGTCTGTAACTCACTCCCGGGTATCTGTTATTCGATATATAAACACCCTGATCCCCTCGATTAGATTCCAGTCTGTAACTCACTCCCGGGTATCTGTTATTCTATATATAAACCCCCGAGCCCCTCGATACAATTCCAGTCTGTAACTCACTCCCGGGTATCTGTTATTCTATATCTAAACCCCCGAGCCCCTCGATAAAATTCCTGTCTGTAACTCACTCCCGGGTATCTGTTATTCGATATATAAACATCCTGATCCCCTCGATTAGATTCCAGTCTGTAACTCACTCCCGGGGATCTGTTGTTCTATATATAAACCCCCCGAACCCCTTGATTAGATTCCAGTCTGTTACTCGTTCCCGGGTATCTGCTATTCTATATGTAAACCCCCGAACCCCTCGATTCGATTCCAGTCTGTAACTCGCTCCCGGGTATCTGCTATTCTATATATAAACCCCCGAACCCCTCGATTAGATTCCAGTCTGTAACTCGCTCCCGGGTATCTCCTATTCTATAAATAAACCCCCGAACCCCTCAATTAGATTCCAGTCTGTAACTCACTCCCGGGTATCTGTTATTCTATATATAAACCCCCGAACCGCTCGATTCGATTCCAGTCTGTAACTCACTCCCGGGTATCTGTTATTCTACATAAATACCCCCCGAACCCCTCGATTAGATTCCAGTCTGTAACTCACTCCCGGGTATCTGTTATTCTATATATAAACCCCCGAACCCCTCGATTAGATTCCAGTCTGTAACTCACTCCCGGGTATCTGTCATTCTATATATTAAACCCCTCAAACCCCTCGATTAGATTCCAGTCTGTAACTCACTCCCGGGTATCTGTTATTCTATATATAAACCCCCCGAACCCCTCCATTAGATTCCAGTCTGTAACTCACTCCCGGGTATCTGTCATTCTATATATTAAACCCCACAAACCCCTCGATTGGATTCCAGTCTGTAACTCACTCCCGGGTATCTGTCATTCTATATATTAAACCCCTCAAACCCCTCAATTAGATTCCACTCTGTAACTCACTCCCGGGTATCTGTTATTCGATATATAAACCCCCGAACCCTTGATTAGATTCCAGTCTGTAACTCACTCCCGGGTATCTGTTATTCTATATATAAACCCCCGAACCCCTCGATTAGATTCCAGTCTGTAACTCACTCCCGGGTATCTGTTATTCCATATATAAACCCCCGAACCCCTCGATTAGATTCCAGTCTGTAACTCACTCCCGGGTATCTGTTATTCTATATATATAAACCCCTGAACCCTTGATTAGATTCCAGTCTGTAACTCACTCCCGGGTATCTGTCATTCTATATATAAACCCCCGAACCCCTCGATTAGATTCCAGTCTGTAACTCACTCCCGGGTATCTGTTATTTTATATATAAACCACCCGAACCCCTCGATTAGATTCCAGTCTGTAACTCACTCCCGGGTATCTGTTATTCTATATATAAACCCCCGAACCCCTCGATTAGATTCCAGTCTGTAATTCACTCCCGGGTATCTGTTATTCTATATATAAACTCCCGAACCCTCGATTAGATTCCAGTCTGTAACTCACTCCCGGGTATCTGTTATTCTATATATAAACCCCCGAACCCCTCGATTAGATTCCAGTCTGTAACTCACTCCCGGGTATCTGTTATTCTATATATAAACCCCCGAACCTCGATTAGATTCCAGTCTGTAACGCTCTCCCGGGTATCTGTTATTCTGTATATAAACCCCCCCCGAACCCCTCGATTAGATTCCAGTCTGTAACTCACTCCCGGGTATCTGTTATTCTATATATAAACCCCCGAACTCCTCGATAAAATTCCAGTCTGTAACTCACTCCCGGGTATCTGTTATTCTACATATAAACCACCCGAACCCCTCGATTAGATTCCAGTCTGTAACTCACTCCCGGGTACCTGTTATTCTATATATAAACCCCCCGAACTCCTCGAAATAATTCCAGCCTGTAACTCACTCCCGGGTATCTGTTATTCTATATATTAAACCCCCGAACTCCTCGATATAATTCCAGCCTGTAACTCACTCCCGGGTATCTGTTATTCTATATATTAAACCCCCGAACTCCTCGATATAATTCCAGCCTGTAACTCACTCCCGGGTATCTGTTATTCTATATATTAAACCCCCGAACTCCTCGATATAATTCCAGCCTGTAACTCACTCCCGGGTATCTGTTATTCTATATATATACCCCTCCGAACTCCTCGATTAGATTCCAGTCTGTAACTCACTCCCGGGTATCTGTTATTCTGTATATAAACCCCCGAACTCCTCGATATAATTCCAGCCTGTAACGCCCATCCTGATTTGCAGAGTTTGTGTTGTTTGATGGAAGTGTAAATGCCATCTCTGCAGTTTGGAGAGTTTGGGTTTGCTGATGGGATCTCCCTGTGTGCAGTGGCTCACTCTCCTGTCTATCTTGCTCATCAGATGGGAGACCCGCACCCCCCTTAAAGGGACAGACTCGTAGGCAGCAGGAGACAGAAAAGATGGCGGTGAGTTTCCTTCGGCTTAGCTCAGCTTCCTACTCTCTTCGTGTCTCTCCATCCTCTCTCCATCCTGATGGTCAGTCTGTTCCTACTCCACTGACCCTCTCTCTCCCTCCCCTTCTCTCCATCCTGACAGTCAGTCTGTTCCTACTCCACTGACCCTCTCTCCCTCCCCCTCTCTCCCTCCCCTTCTCTCCATCCTGACAGTCAGTCTGTTCCTACTCCACTGACCCTCTCTCCCTCCCCCTCTCTCCATCCTCTCTCCATCCTGACGGTCAGTCTGTTCCTACTCCACTGACCCTCTCTCCCTCCCCCTCTCTCCATCCTCTCTCCATCCTGACGGTCAGTCTGTTCCCACTCCACTGACCCTCTCTCCCTCCCCCTCTCTCCATCCTCTCTCCATCCTGACGGTCAGTCTGTTCCTACTCCACTGACCCTCTCTCCCTCACCCCCTCCCCCTCTCTCCATCCTGACGGTCAGTCTGTTCCTACTCCACTGACCCTCTCTCCCTCCCCCTCTCTCCATCCTCTCTCCATCCTGACGGTCAGTCTGTTCCCACTCCACTGACCCTCTCTCCCTCCCCCTCTCTCCATCCTCTCTCCATCCTGACGGTCAGTCTGTTCCTACTCCACTGACCCTCTCTCCCTCACCCCCTCCCCCTCTCTCCATCCTGACGGTCAGTCTGTTCCTACTCCACTGACCCTCTCTCCCTCCCCCTCTCTCCATCCTCTCTCCATCCTGACGGTCAGTCTGTTCCTACTCCACTGACCCTCTCTCCCTCACCCCCTCCCCCTCTCTCCATCCTGACGGTCAGTCTGTTCCTACTCCACTGACCCTCTCCCCTCCCCCTCTCTCCATCCTCTCTCCATCCCGACGGTCAATCTGTTCCTACTCCACTGACCCTCTCTCCCTCCCCCTCTCTCCATCCTCTCTTCTTCCTGATGGTCAGTCTGTTCCTACTCCACTGACCCTCTCTCCCTCACCCCCTCCCCCTCTCTCCATCCTGACGGTCAGTCTGTTCCTACTCCACTGACCCTCTCCCCTCCCCCTCTCTCCATCCTCTCTCCATCCCGACGGTCAGTCTGTTCCTACTCCACTGACCCTCTCTCCCTCACCCCCTCCCCCTGTCTCCATCCTGACGGTCAGTCTGTTCCTACTCCACTGACCCTCTCCCCTCCCCCTCTCTCCATCCTCTCTCCATCCCGACGGTCAATCTGTTCCTACTCCACTGACCCTCTCTCCCTCCCCCTCTCTCCATCCTCTCTCCATCCTGACGGTCAGTCTGTTCCTACTCCACTGACCCTCTCTCCCTCCCCCTCTCTCCACCCTCTCTCCATCCTGATGGTCAGTCTGTTCCTACTCCACTGACCCTCTCTCTCCCTCCCCTTCTCTCCATCCTGACAGTCAGTCTGTTCCTACTCCACTGACCCTCTCTCCCTCCCCCTCTCTCCATCCTCTCTCCATCCTGACGGTCAGTCTGTTCCTACTCCACTGACCCGCTCTCCCTCCCCCTCTCTCCATCCTGACAGTCAGTCTGTTCCTACTCCACTGACCCTGTCTCTCCCTCCCCCTCTCTCCATCCTCTCTCCATCCTGACGGTCAGTCTGTTCCCACTCCACTGACCCTCTCTCTCCCTCCCCTTCTCTCCATCCTGACAGTCAGTCTGTTCCTACTCCACTGACCCTCTCTCCCTCCCCCTCTCTCCATCCTGACGGTCAGTCTGTTCCCACTCCACTGACCCTCTCTCTCCCTCCCCCTCCATCCATCCCCCCTCCGTCCTGACGGTCAGTCTGTTCCTACTCCACTGACCCTCTCTCCCTCCCCCTCTCTCATTCCTCTCTCCATCCTGACGGTCAGTCCGTTCCTACTCCACTGACACTCTCTCCCTCACCCCCTCCCCCTCTCTCCATCCTGACGGTCAGTCTGTTCCTACTCCACTGACCCTCTCCCCTACCCCTCTCTCCATCCTCTCTCCATCCCGACGATCAATCTGTTCCTACTCCACTGACCCTCTCCCCCTCCCCCTCTCTCCATCCTCTCTCCATCCTGATGGTCAGTCTGTTCCTACTCCACTGACCCTCTCTCCCTCCCCCTCTTTCCATCCTCTCACCATCCTGACGGTCAGCCTACTCCACTGTCCCTCTCTCCCTCACCCCCTCCCCCTCTCTCCATCCGCTCTCCGTCCTGACGGTCAGTCTGTTCCTACTCCACTGACCCTCTCTCTCCCTCCCCCTCTCTCCATCCTGACGGTCAGTCTGTTCCTACTCCACTGACCCTCTCTCTCCCTCCCCCTCTCTCCATCCTGACGGTCAGTCTGTTCCTACTCCACTGACCCTCTCTCTCCCTCCCCCTCTCTCCATCCTGACGGTCAGTCCGTTCCTACTCCACTGACTCTCTCTCCCTCTCCCCCTCCCCCTCTCTCCATCCTCTCTCACTCCTGACGGTCAGTCTGTTCCTACTCCACTGACCCTCTCTCCATCCTCTCTCCATCCTGACGGTCAGTCCGTTCCTACTCCACTGACTCTCTCTCTACCTCTCCCCCTCCCCCTCTCTCCATCCTCTCTCCATCCTGACGGTCAGTCCGTTCCTACTCCACTGACTCTCTCTCCCTCTCCCCCTCCCCCTCTCTCCATCCTCTCTCCATCCTGACGGTTAGTCTGTTCCTACTCCACTGACCCTCTCTCCATCCTGACGGTCAGTCTGTTCCTACTCCACTGACCCTCCCTCTCCCTCCCCCTCTCTCCCTCCTCCTCTCTCCCTCCCCCTCTCTCCCTCCCCCTCTCTCCCTCCCCCTCTCTCCCTCCCCCTCTCTCCCTCCCCCTCTCTCCATCCTGACGGTCAGTCTGTTCCCACTCCACTGACCCTCTCTCCCTCCCCCTCGCTCCATCCTGACCGTCAGTCTGTTCCTACTCCACTGACCCTCCCTCTCTCCCTCCCCCTCTCTCCCTCCCCCTCTCTCCATCCTGACGGTCAGTCTGTTCCCACTCTACTGACCCTCTCTCCCTACCCCTCTCTCCATCCTGACAGTCAGTCTGTTCCCACTCCACTGACCCTCTCTCCCTCCCTCCCCCTCTCTCTCCCTCTCTCCCTCCTGATGGTCAGTCTGTTCCGACTCCACTGACCCTCTCCTCCCTCTCCCCCTCTCTCCCTCCCCCTCCCTCCATCCTGACGGTCAGTCTGATCCCACTCCACTGACCCTCTCTCCCTCCCTCCATCCTGACGGTCAGTCTGTTCCCACTCCACTGACCCTCTCTCCCTCTCTCCCTCCCCCTCCCTCCCTCTCTCTCCATCCTGACGGTCAGTCTGATCCCACTCCACTGACCCTCTCTCCCTCCCCCTCTCTCCCTCCCCCTCTCTCCCTCCCCCTCTCTCCCTCCCCCTCTCCCCCTCTCCCCCCTCTCCCCCTCCCCCTCTCCCACTCCCCTTCTCTCCCTCCCCCACTCCCCTTCTCTCCCTCCCCCTCTCTCCTTCCCCCTCTCTCTCTCCCCCTCTCTCCCTCCCCCTCTCTCCAAGCTGACGGTCAGTCTGTTCCCACTCCACTGACCCTCTCTTCCTCCCCCTCTCTCCATCCTGACGGTCAGTCTGTTCCTACTCCACTGACCCTCTCTCCCTCTCTCCCTCCCCCTCTCTCCATCCTGACGGTCAGTCTGTTCCTACTCCACTGACCCTCTCTCCCTCTCTCCCTCCCCCTCTCTCCATCCTGACGGTAAGTCTGTTCCTACTCCACTGACCCTCTCTCCCTCTCTCCCTCCCCCTCTCTCCATCCTGATGTTCAGTCTGTTCCTACTCCACTGACCCTCTCTCCCTCCCCCTCTCTCCATCCTGACGTTCAGTCTGTTCCTACTCCACTGACCCTCTCTCCCTCCCCCTCTCTCCAAGCTGACGGTCAGTCTGTTCCTACTCCACTGACCCTCTCTCCCTCCCCCTCTCTCCATCCTGACGGTCAGTCTGTTCCTACTCCACTGACCCTCTCTCCCTCCCCCTCTCTCCATCCTGACGGTCAGTCTGTTCCTACTCCACTGACCCTCTCTCCCTCCCCGTCTCTCCATCCTGACAGTCAGTCTGTTCCTACTCCACTGACCCTCTCTCCCTCTCTCCCTCCCCCTCTCTCCATCCTGACGGTCAGTCTGTTCCTACTCCACTGACCCTCTCTCCCTCTCTCCCTCCCCCTCTCTCCATCCTGACGGTCAGTCTGTTCCTACTCCACTGACCCTCTCTCTCCCTCCCCCTCTCTCCATCCTGACGGTCAGTCTGTTCCTACTCCACTGACCCTCTCTCCCTCTCTCCCTCCCCCTCTCTCCATCCTGACGGTCAGTCTGTTCCTACTCCACTGACCCTCTCTCCCTCCCCCTCTCTCCAAGCTGACTGTCAGTCTGTTCCTACTCCACTGACCCTCTCTCCCTCCCCCTCTCTCCATCCTGACGGTCAGTCTGTTCCTACTCCACTGACCCTCTCTCCCTCTCTCCCTCCCCCTCTCTCCATCCTGACGGTCAGTCTGTTCCTACTCCACTGACCCTCTCTCCCTCTCTCCCTCCCCCTCTCTCCATCCTGACGGTCAGTCTGTTCCTACTCCACTGACCCTCTCTCCCTCTCTCCCTCCCCCTCTCTCCATCCTGATGGTCAGTCTGTTCCTACTCCACTGACCCTCTCTCCCTCCCCCTCTCTCCATCCTGACGGTCAGTCTGTTCCTACTCCGCTGACCCTCTCTCCCTCTCTCCCTCCCCCTCTCTCCATCCTGACGGTCAGTCTGTTCCTACTCCACTGACCCTCTCTCCCTCTCTCCCTCCCCCTCTCTCCATCCTGACGGTCAGTCTGTTCCTACTCCACTGACCCTCTCTCCCTCTCCCTCTCTCCATCCTGACGGTCAGTCTGTTCCTACTCCACTGACCCTCTCTCCCTCTCTCCCTTCCCCCTCTCTCCATCCTGACGGTCAGTCTGTTCCTACTCCACTGACCCTCTCTCCCTCTCTCCCTCCCCCTCTCTCCATCCTGACGGTCAGTCTGTTCCTACTCCACTGACCCTCTCTCCCTCCCCCTCTCTCCATCCTGACGATCAGTCTGATCCCACGCCACTGACCCTCTCTCCCTCCCCCTCTCTCCCCGTCTCTCCATCCTGACAGTCAGTCTGTTCCTACCCCACTGACCTCTCTCTCACACCCCTCTCTCGCTCTCCATGTCTCTCTCTCTCTCGCACCCCCATGTCTCTCTCTCTCCCCCCCCCCCACTTTGTATGTCTCTCTCTCACGCCCTGCCAACATCTCTCACTCTCTCTCTCTCTCTCTCTCTGATAGAGACGGATACTGATGCTGACCAATGAGATGGAGCGAGGGATGGAGAGGTGGGAGGGGCGGCAGGCTGACCTCCTCAGGCAGGAAGAGGAACGACAATTCAATCAGCCCAAAGCCAAGGGAGCGAAGCAGGGAGAGAGCAGCCGAGTACAGAGTGCCGGGGGAGCACACCCCAGCAGGACACAATAAATGTAGCCAGTTTCACCAACCTGTGTCTGCTGTTTATTACTCAGTCTCCAGTTTATTACTCAGTCTCCAGTTTATTACTCAGTCTCCAGTTGATTACTCAGTCTCCAGTTGATTACTCAGTTTGCTGTTTATTACTCAGTCTCCAGTTGTTTACTCGGTCTCCAGTTGATTACTCAGTCTGCTGTTTATTACTCAGTCTGCTGTTTATTACTCAGTCTGCTGTTTATTACTCAGTCTCCAGTTTATTACTCAGTCTCCAGTTTATTACTCAGTCTTCAGTTTATTACTCAGTCTCCAGTTTATTACTCAGTGTCCAGTTGATTACTCAGTCTGCTGTTTATTACTCAGACTCCAGTTTATTACTCAGTCTGCTATTTATTACTCAGTCTGCTGTTTGTTACTCAGTCTCCAGTTTATTACTCAGTCTCCAGTTTATTACTCAGTGTCCAGTTGAGTACACAGTCTGCTGTTTATTACTCAGTCTCCAGTTGATTACTCAGTCTCCAGTTGATTACTCAGTCTCCTGTTTATTACTCAGTCTCCAGTTTATTACTCAGTCTCCAGTTGATTACTCAGTCTGCTGTTTATTACTCAGTCTCCAGTTTATTACTCAGTCTCCAGTTTATTACTCAGTCTCCAGTTTATTACTCAGTGTCCAGTTGATTACACAGTCTGCTGTTTATTACTCAGTCTCCAGTTTATTACTCAGTGTCCAGTTGATTACTCAGTCTCCAGTTGATTACTCAGTTTGCTGTTTATTACTCAGTCTCCAGTTTATTACTCAATCTGCTGTTTATTACTCAATCTGCTGTTTATTACTCAGTCTCCAGTTTATTACTCAATCTGCTGTTTATTACTCAATCTGCTGTTTATTACTCAGTCTCCAGTTTATTACTCAGTTTGTTTATTACTCAGTCTGCTGTTGATTACTCAGTCTCCAGTTGATTACTCAGTCTCCAGTTGATTACTCAGTGTCCAGTTTATTACTCAGTGTCCAGTTGATTACTCAGTCTGCTGTTTATTACTCAGACTCCAGTTTATTACTCTGTCTGCTATTTATTATTCAGTCTGCTGTTTATTACTCAGTCTCCAGTTTATTACTCAGTGTCCAGTTGAGTACACAGTCTGCTGTTTATTACTCAGTCTCCAGTTGATTACTCAGTCTCCTGTTTATTACTCAGTCTCCAGTTTATTACTCAGTCTCCAGTTGATTACTCAGTCTGCTGTTTATTACTCAGTCTCCAGTTTATTACTCAGTCTCCAGTTTATTACTCAGTCTCCAGTTTATTACTCAGTGTCCAGTTGATTACACAGTCTGCTGTTTATTACTCAGTCTCCAGTTTATTACTCAGTGTCCAGTTGATTACTCAGTCTCCAGTTGATTACTCAGTTTGCTGTTTATTACTCAGTCTCCAGTTTATTACTCAGTCTGCTGTTTATTACTCAATCTGCTGTTTATTACTCAGTCTCCAGTTTATTACTCAGTCTCCAGTTTATTACTCAGTTTGTTTATTACTCAGTCTGCTGTTGATTACTCAGTCTCCAGTTGATTACTCAGTCTCCAGTTGATTACTCAGTGTCCAGTTTATTACTCAGTGTCCAGTTGATTACTCAGTCTGCTGTTTATTACTCAGACTCCAGTTTATTACTCAGTCTGCTATTTATTATTCAGTCTGCTGTTTGTTACTCAGTCTCCAGTTTATTACTCAGTCTCCAGTTTATTACTCAGTGTCCAGTTGAGTACACAGTCTGCTGTTTATTACTCAGTCTCCAGTTGATTACTCAGTCTCCTGTTTATTACTCAGTCTCCAGTTTATTACTCAGTCTCCAGTTGATTACTCAGTCTGCTGTTTATTACTCAGTCTCCAGTTTATTACTCAGTCTCCAGTTTATTACTCAGTCTCCAGTTTATTACTCAGTGTCCAGTTGATTACACAGTCTGCTGTTTATTACTCAGTCTCCAGTTTATTACTCAGTGTCCAGTTGATTACTCAGTCTCCAGTTGATTACTCAGTTTGCTGTTTATTACTCAGTCTCCAGTTTATTACTCAGTCTGCTGTTTATTACTCAATCTGCTGTTTATTACTCAGTCTCCAGTTTATTACTCAGTCTCCAGTTTATTACTCAGTTTGTTTATTACTCAGTCTGCTGTTGATTACTCAGTCTCCAGTTGATTACTCAGTCTCCAGTTGATTACTCAGTCTCCAGTTTATTACTCAGTCTCCAGTTGATTACTCAGTCTCCAGTTGATTACTCAGTCTCCAGTTGATTACTCAGTCTCCAGTTTATTACTCAGTCTGCTGTTTATTACTCAGTCTCCAGTTGATTACTCAGTCTGCTGTTTATTACTCAGTCTCCAGTTTATTACTCAGTCTCCAGTTGATTACTCAGTCTCCAGTTTATTACTCAGTCTGCTGTTTATTACTCAGTCTCCAGTTGATTACTCAGTCTCCAGTTGATTACTCAGTCTCCAGTTGATTACTCAGTCTGCTGTTTATTACTCAGTCTCCAGTTTATTACCCAGTCTCCAGTTTATTACTCAGTCTGCTGTTTATTACTCAGTCTCCAGTTGATTACTCAGTCTGCTGTTTATTACTCAGTCTCCAGTTGATTACTCAGTCTGCTGTTTATTACTCAGTCTCCAGTTAATTACTCAGTCTCCAGTTGATTACTCAGTCTGCTGTTTATTACTCAGACTCCAGTTTATTACTCAGTTTGCTGTTTATTACTCAGTCTCCAGATACTTCAGAAATTGTACAACAATCCAAGGCCAGCACAACCCTGAAACGTCAGTCTTTCACAGACTGGTTGAGACTGAAATAAAGATTTGTATTTATACAATAATATAAAAGCAAAATACTGCGGATGCTGGAAATCTGAAACAAAAACAAGAAATGCTGGATTCACTCAGCAGGTCTGGCAGCATCTGTGGAAAGAGAAGCAGAGTTAACGTTTCGGGTCAGTGACCCTTCTTCGGAACTGTATTTATACAGTTCGGTTCACAACCTCAGAATATTTCAACACGCCTCGCAGACAATGAAGAAATTTAGTGAAGTGTAGTCTCCATTGTAAGGTGGAGAATTGTGGCAGCTAGATTGTGCACAGCAAAGTCCCATACATAGCGATGTGATAATGACCAGATCATCTGTACTTTTTAAGTGATGGTGGTTGAGGCTGCGTACTGACCCTCCGACAGTGCGGCGCTCCCTCAATACTGACCCTCCGACAGTGCGGCACTCCCTCAGTACTGACCCTCCGACAGTGCAGCACTCCCTCAGTACTGACCCTCTGACAGTGCGGCGCTCCCTCAGTACTGACCCTCCGACAGTGCGGCGCTCCCTCAGTACTGACCCTCCGACAGTGCGGCGCTCCCTCAGTACTGACCCTCCGACAGTGCGGCGCTCCCTCAGTACTGACCCTCCGACAGTGCGGCGCTCCCTCAGTACTGACCCTCCGACAGTGCGGCACTCCCTCAGTACTGACCCTCCGACAGTGCGGCGCTCCCTCAGTCCCTCAGTACTAACCCTCCGACAGTGCAGCACTCCCTCAGTACTGACCCTCTGACAGTGCGGCGCTCCCTCAGTACTGACCCTCTGACAGTGCAGCGCTCCCTCAGTACTGACCCTCCGACAGTGCGACACTCCCTCAGCACTGACCCTCCAACAGTGCAGCACTCCCTCAGTACTGACCCTCTGACAGTGCGGCGCTCCCTCAGTACCGACCCTCCAACAGTGCGGCGCTCCCTCAGTACTGACCCTCCGACAGTGCGGCGCTCCCTCAGTACTGACCCTCCGACAGCGCGGCACTCCCTCAGTACTGACCCTCCGACGGTGCGGCGCTCCCTCAGTACTGACCCTCCGACTGCGGCGCTCACTCAGTACTGACCCTATGACTGTGCGGCAGTTTAACATCAGCGGTGGGTAAAGTTTTTAGAAGCAATAATCAGGGAAAATATCAACATATGCTTAGAGAGGTTTGAGTTAATTAAGGATAGCCGGCATGGATTTGTAAAAGGCAGATTGTGCTTGGCTAATTGAATTGAATTTTTTGATGAAATAATAGAGAAGGGAATGCGGTGAATGTTGTTTAGATGGATTTTAAGAAAGTGTTTGATAAGGTTTCATGTAAAAGGCTGATTAACAAAATTGAGGCTCATGGAATAGGAGGGGGAGTGTCCGGTTGGATAAAATTTGGCTTGAGGACAGAAAACAGCAAGTGGTAGTAAATAAAAGCAAAATACTGCGGATGCTGGAAATCTGAAATGAAAACAAGAAATGCTGGAACCACTCAGCAGGTCTGGCAGCATCTGTGGAAAGGGAAGCAGAGTTAACGTTTCAGGTCAGTGATCCTTCTTCGGAACTGACAAATATTAGAAATGTCACAGGTTATAAGGAAGTGAGGTGGGGGTGGGGCAAGAGATAACAAAGGAGAAGGCGTAGATTGGACAAGGCCACATAGCTGACCAAAAGGTCAAGGAGCAAAGGCAAACAATATGTTAATGGTGTGTTGAAAGACAAAGCATTAGTACAGATAGGGTGTTAATGGACTGAAGATTGAACAGCAGCAAGTACAAACATGAAAAAAAAAGTGGGTAAGCAAACTGAACAAACTAAGATGAAATGAAATAAATGCAAAAAAAAGATTGTAAAAAATGTAAGGTTGTTTTTCAGACTGGAGGATGGTAGATAGTGGTGTTCCCCAATGGTCAGTGCTCGGACCACTGCTTTTTTTTTTTGCTTTATATAAATGTCTTGGATCTTGCAATACAGAATAGAATTTCAAAATTTAACAATGATAGAAAACTTGGAGGAGTGACAAAGAGGATTGTACAAACTGCCTGCAACTGGACCTGGCCAGACTAGTAGAATGGGCAGACAAGTGCCAAATGGAATTTAATAGAGACAATAGGAGGTGAGGCATTTTGTCAGAAGGGATAGCGTGAAGCAATATAGACTTAATGACACAATTCTAAAGAGTGTGCAGGAACAGAGGGACCTGGGGGTGCATGTGCATCGATCTTTGAAGCTGCAGGACATATTGAGAGAGTGGTTAGTAAAGGAAATGGGATCTTGGGCTTCATAAATAGAGGCATTGAGTACAAAAGCAGGGATGTTATGCTGAACCTTTATAAAGTTCTGGATAGGCCTCAACTAGAGTACTTCATCCAGTTCTGTTCACCACACTTTAGGAAGGATGTGAGGGTCCTTGAGAGGGTGTAGAGGAGATTTACCAGAATGGTTCCAGTGATGGGGGATTTTAGTTACAAGGTTAGATTGGAGAAGCTGGGGTTGTTCTCCTTGGAGTAAAGGAGACTGAGGGGAGATTTGACAGAGGTGTACAAGATTATGACAGGCTTAGATAAGGTAGAAAAAGAAAAAGTGATGGTAGAAGGACTGGGGGACACAGATTTAAGGTTTGGGGCAAGAAATGTTGGGTGGGGGTGTGTGGAGGAAGAACTGTTTTACACAGTGGGTGGAAATGACCTGGAACTCGCTGGTCACAAGGGTGGTGGAAGTAGAGACAATGACTGACTTCAGGAGGAAGCTGGACAGCCACCTGAGAGAAATAGACTCACAGGGATGGAGTAGGGGAATGGGACTGACTGGGTTGCTCCACAGTGAGCTAGCAGAGACATGATGAGCTGAATGGCCTCCTCCTGTGCCGTAATGATTCTTTTGCCAATTATGTTAAATTGGTGTCCTCTGGTTCTCGACCCTTTGGCCAATGGGAACAGTTTCTGTCCAGCCCCTGAAGATTTTGCAGTGTAACAGTGACCACATTTCAGCGGTCCCTTCATTGGCCGTGAAGCACTTTGGGAAGTCCGCACGTGGTGAAAGAACATAGGCGCAATATCAATTCAAGCTCTTTGTTTTCCTCCTCTTTCTATCTAAGTCTCCGGGGCGGAGGGGGGGTGGCATGAACCCTCAAACTTCTGACTCAGAGGCAAAGGTATGACCCGCTGGACCACAGCTGAAGACTTCAAAGTGGGTGAGTCAGGGAGTGAAGTAAAGCATAAAGAAAACCGGCCATTAGCTTTTATAGGAGTGGGGACAACGGTTAATGGGTTGAATTGCTGCAGAGCTCCAGTGAGGCAGTTTAATGGAACAACGACAGAACAGGAGAAAGGAGTGCAGCTGCATCACTGAGACACAAAGGGCACGGGGCAGGACTGAAAAGCTACGATACTACTATTAGTATCCCAGCGATTGAGCGAGGAGAGAGAGCTTGAATTGAGATGACAGAGAAGAGACCGTTGTAGTTTATAACATTAAATTCTGTCAGGGAGATATTTATGCATTCACTGGGGTCTCTCAGTCCCTCTCTCTCAGGGTGATATCTCTACACTGACTGGTGTCTCTCAGTTCCCTCTCTCTCAGGGTGATATCTGTACACTGACTGGTGTCTCTCAGTCACTCTCTCTCAGGGTGATATCTGTACACTGACTGGTGTCTCTCAGTCCCTCTCTCTCAGGGTGATATCTGTACACTGACTGGTGTCTCTCAGTCCCTCTCTCTCAGGGTGATATCTGTACACTGACTGGTGTCTCTCAGTCTCTCTATCTCAGTGTGATATCTGTACACTGACTGGTGTCTCTCAGTCCCTCTCTCTCAGGGTGATATCTGTACACTGACTGGTGTCTCTCAGTCCCTCTCTCTCAGGGTGATATCTGTACACTGACCGGTGTCTCTCAGTCCCTCTCTCTCAGGATGATATCTGTACACTGACTGGTGTCTCTCAGTCCCTCTCTCTCAGGGTGATATCTGTACACTGACTGGTGTCTCTCAGTCCCTCTCTCTCAGGGTGATATCTGTACACTGACCGGTGTCTCTCAGTCCCTCTCTCTCAGGGTGATATCTGTACACTGACCGGTGTCTCTCAGTCCCTCTCTCTCAGGGTGATATCTGTACACTGACTGGTGTCTCTCAGTCCCTCTCTCTCAGGGTGATATCTGTACACTGACTGGTGTCTCTCAGTCCCTCTCTCTCAGGGTGATATCTGTACACTGACCGGTGTCTCTCAGTCCCTCTCTCTCAGGGTGATATCTGTACACTGACCGGTGTCTCTCAGTCCCTCTCTCTCAGGGTGATATCTGTACACTGACCGGTGTCTCTCAGTCCCTCTCTCTCAGGGTGATATCTGTACACTGACTGGTGTCTCTCAGTCCCTCTCTCTCAGGGTGATATCTGTACACTGACTGGTGTCTCTCAGTCCCTCTCTCTCAGGGAGATATCTGTACACTGACTGGTGTCTCTCAGTCTCTCTCTCTCAGGGTGATATCTGTACACTGACTGGTGTCTCTCAGTCTCTCTCTCTCAGGGTGATATCTGTACACTGACCGGTGTCTCTCAGTCCCTCTCTCTCAGGGTGATATCTGTACACTGACCGGTGTCTCTCAGTCCCTCTCTCTCAGGGTGATATCTGTACACTGACCGGTGTCTCTCAGTCCCTCTCTCTCAGGGTGATATCTGTACACTGACTGGTGTCTCTCAGTCCCTCTCTCTCAGGGTGATATCTGTACACTGACCGGTGTCTCTCAGTCCCCCTCTCTCAGGGTGATATCTGTACACTGACCGGTGTCTCTCAGTCTCTCTCTCTCAGGGTGATATCTGTACACTGACTGGTGTCTCTCAGTCTCTCTCTCTCAGGGTGATATCTGTACACTGACTGGTGTCTCTCAGTCCCTCTCTCTCAGGGTGATATCTGTACACTGACCGGTGTCTCTCAGTCTCTCTCTCTCAGGGTGATATCTGTACACTGACTGGTGTCTCTCAGTCTCTCTCTCTCAGGGTGATATCTGTACACTGACTGGTGTCTCTCAGTCCCTCTCTCTCAGGGTGATATCTGTACACTGACTGGTGTCTCTCCGTCCCTCTCTCTCAGGGTGATATCTGTACACTGACTGGTGTCTCTCAGTCTCTCTCTCTCAGGGTGATATCTGTACACTGACCGGTGTCTCTCAGTCCCTCTCTCTCAGGGTGATATCTGGACACTGACTGGTGTCTCCCAGACCCTCTCTCTCAGGGTGATATCTGTACACTGACTGGTGTCTCTCAGTCCCTCTCTCTCAGGGTGATATCTGTACACTGACTGGTGTCTCTCAGTCCCTCTCTCTCAGGGTGATATCTGTACACTGACTGGTGTCTCTCAGTCCCTCTCTCTCAGGGTGATATCTGTACACTGACTGGTGTCTCTCAGTCCCTCTCTCTCAGGGTGATATCTGTACACTGACCGGTGTCTCTCAGTCCCTCTCTCTCAGGGTGATATCTGTACACTGACTGGTGTCTCTCAGTCCCTCTCTCTCAGGGTGATATCTGTACACTGACTGGTGTCTCTCAGTCCCTCTCTCTCAGGGTGATATCTGTACACTGACCGGTGTCTCTCAGTCCCTCTCTCTCAGGGTGATATCTGTACACTGACTGGTGTCTCTCAGTCCCTCTCTCTCAGGGTGATATCTGTACACTGACCGGTGTCTCTCAGTCCCTCTCTCTCAGGGTGATATCTGTACACTGACTGGTGTCTCTCAGTCTCTCTCTCTCAGGGTGATATCTGTACACTGACCGGTGTCTCTCAGTCCCTCTCTCTCAGGGTGATATCTGGACACTGACTGGTGTCTCTCAGTCCCTCTCTCTCAGGGTGATATCTGTACACTGACTGGTGTCTCTCAGTCCCTCTCTCTCAGGGTGATATCTGTACACTGACTGGTGTCTCTCAGTCCCTCTCTCTCAGGGTGATATCTGTACACTGACCGGTGTCTCTCAGTCCCTCTCTCTCAGGGTGATATCTGTACACTGACTGGTGTCTCTCAGTCCCTCTCTCTCAGGGTGATATCTGTACACTGACTGGTGTCTCTCAGTCCCTCTCTCTCAGGGTGATATCTGTACACTGACCGGTGTCTCTCAGTCCCTCTCTCTCAGTGTGATATCTGTACACTGACCGGTGTCTCTCAGTCCCTCTCTCTCAGGGTGATATCTGTACACTGACCGGTGTCTCTCAGTCCCTCTCTCTCAGGATGATATCTGTACACTGACTGGTGTCTCTCAGTCCCTCTCTCTCAGGGTGATATCTGTACACTGACCGGTGTCTCTCAGTCCCTCTCTCTCAGGATGATATCTGTACACTGACTGGTGTCTCTCAGTCCCTCTCTCTCAGGGTGATATCTGTACACTGACTGGTGTCTCTCCGTCCCTCTCTCTCAGGGTGATATCTGTACACTGACTGGTGTCTCTCAGTCCCCTCTCTCTCAGGGTGATATCTGTACACTGACTGGTGTCTCTCCGTCCCTCTCTCTCAGGGTGATATCTGTACACTGACTGGTGTCTCTCAGTCCCTCTCTCTCAGGGTGATATCTGTACACTGACCGGTGTCTCTCAGTCCCTCTCTCTCAGGGTGATATCTGTACACTGACCGGTGTCTCTCAGTCCCTCTCTCTCAGGTTGATATCTGTACACTGACTGGTGTCTCTCAGTCCCTCTCTCTCAGGGTGATATCTGTACACTGACTGGTGTCTCTCAGTCCCTCTCTCTCAGGGTGATATCTGTACACTGACTGGTGTCTCTCAGTCCCTCTCTCTCAGGGTGATATCTGTACACTGACTGGTGTCTCTCAGTCTCTCTCTCTCAGGGTGATATCTGTACACTGACTGGTGTCTCTCAGTCCCTCTCTCTCAGGGTGATATCTGGACACTGGTGTCTCTCAGTCCCTCTCTGTCAGGGTGATATCTGTACACTGACTGGTGTCTCTCAGTCCCTCTCTCTCAGGGTGATATCTGTACACTGACTGGTGTCTCTCAGTCCCTCTCTGTCAGGGTGATATCTGTACACTGACTGGTGTCTCTCAGTCACTCTCTCTCAGGGTGATATCTGTACACTGACTGGTGTCTCTCAGTCCCTCTCTCTCAGGGTGATATCTGTACACTGACTGGTGTCTCTCAGTCCCTCTCTCTCAGGGTGATATCTGTACACTGGTGTCTCTCAGTCCCTCTCTGTCAGGGTGATATCTGTACACTGACTGGTGTCTCTCAGTCCCTCTCTCTCAGGGTGATATCTGTACACTGACCGGTGTCTCTCAGTCCCTCTCTCTCAGGGTGATATCTGTACATTGGTGTCTCTCAATCTCTCTCTCTCAGGGTGATATCTGTACACTGACTGGTGTCTCTCAATCTCTCTCTCTCAGGGTGATATCTGGACACTGACTGGTGTCTCTCAGTCCCTCTCTCTCAGGGTGATATCTGTACACTGACTGGTGTCTCTCAGTCCCTCTCTCTCAGGGTGATATCTGTACACTGACCGGTGTCTCTCAGTCCCTCTCTCTCAGGGTGATATCCGTACACTGACCGGTGTCTCTCAGTCCCTCTCTCTCAGGGTGATATCTGTATACTGACTGGTGCCTCTCAGTCCCTCTCTCTCAAGGTGATATCTGTACACTGACTGGTGTCTCTCAGTCCCTCTCTCTCAGGGTGATATCTGTACACTGACTGGTGTCTCGCAGTCCCTCTCTCTCAGGGTGATATCTGTACACTGACTGGTGTCTCTCAGTCCCTCTCTGTCAGGGTGATATCTGTACACTGACTGGTGTCTCTTAGTCCCTCTCTCTCAGGGTGATATCTGTACACTGACTGGTGTCTCTCAGTCCCTCTCTCTCAGGGTGATATCTGTACACTGTCTGGTGTCTCTCAGTCCCTCTCTGTCAGGGTGATATCTGTACACTGACTGGTGTCTCTCAGTCCCTCTCTCTCAGGGTGATATCTGTACACTGACTGGTGTCTCTCAGTCCCTCTCTCTCAGGGTGATATCTGTACACTGACCGGTGTCTCTCAGTCCCTCTCTCTCAGTGTGATATCTGTACACTGACCGGTGTCTCTCAGTCCCTCTCTCTCAGTGTGATATCTGTACACTGACCGGTGTCTCTCAGTCCCTCTCTCTCAGGGTGATATCTGTACACTGACCGGTGTCTCTCAGTCCCTCTCTCTCAGGATGATATCTGTACACTGACTGGTGTCTCTCAGTCCCTCTCTCTCAGGGTGATATCTGTACACTGACCGGTGTCTCTCAGTCCCTCTCTCTCAGGATGATATCTGTACACTGACCGGTGTCTCTCAGTCCCTCTCTCTCAGGGTGATATCTGTACACTGACTGGTGTCTCTCAGTCCCTCTCTCTCAGGGTGATATCTGTACACTGACTGGTGTCTCTCAGTCCCTCTCTCTCAGGGTGATATCTGTACACTGACCGGTGTCTCTCAGTCCCTCTCTCTCAGGGTGATATCTGTACACTGACTGGTGTCTCTCAGTCCCTCTCTCTCAGGGTGATATCTGTACACTGACCGGTGTCTCTCAGTCCCTCTCTCTCAGGGTGATATCTGTACACTGACTGGTGTCTCTCAGTCTCTCTCTCTCAGGGTGATATCTGTACACTGACCGGTGTCTCTCAGTCCCTCTCTCTCAGGGTGATATCTGGACACTGACTGGTGTCTCTCAGTCCCTCTCTCTCAGGGTGATATCTGTACACTGACTGGTGTCTCTCAGTCCCTCTCTCTCAGGGTGATATCTGTACACTGACTGGTGTCTCTCAGTCCCTCTCTCTCAGGGTGATATCTGTACACTGACCGGTGTCTCTCAGTCCCTCTCTCTCAGGGTGATATCTGTACACTGACCGGTGTCTCTCAGTCCCTCTCTCTCAGGGTGATATCTGTACACTGACTGGTGTCTCTCAGTCCCTCTCTCTCAGGGTGATATCTGTACACTGACCGGTGTCTCTCAGTCCCTCTCTCTCAGTGTGATATCTGTACACTGACCGGTGTCTCTCAGTCCCTCTCTCTCAGTGTGATATCTGTACACTGACCGGTGTCTCTCAGTCCCTCTCTCTCAGGGTGATATCTGTACACTGACCGGTGTCTCTCAGTCCCTCTCTCTCAGGATGATATCTGTACACTGACTGGTGTCTCTCAGTCCCTCTCTCTCAGGGTGATATCTGTACACTGACCGGTGTCTCTCAGTCCCTCTCTCTCAGGATGATATCTGTACACTGACTGGTGTCTCTCAGTCCCTCTCTCTCAGGGTGATATCTGTACACTGACTGGTGTCTCTCCGTCCCTCTCTCTCAGGGTGATATCTGTACACTGACTGGTGTCTCTCAGTCCCCTCTCTCTCAGGGTGATATCTGTACACTGACTGGTGTCTCTCCGTCCCTCTCTCTCAGGGTGATATCTGTACACTGACTGGTGTCTCTCAGTCCCTCTCTCTCAGGGTGATATCTGTACACTGACCGGTGTCTCTCAGTCCCTCTCTCTCAGGGTGATATCTGTACACTGACCGGTGTCTCTCAGTCCCTCTCTCTCAGGTTGATATCTGTACACTGACTGGTGTCTCTCAGTCCCTCTCTCTCAGGGTGATATCTGTACACTGACTGGTGTCTCTCAGTCCCTCTCTCTCAGGGTGATATCTGTACACTGACTGGTGTCTCTCAGTCCCTCTCTCTCAGGGTGATATCTGTACACTGACTGGTGTCTCTCAGTCCCTCTCTCTCAGGGTGATATCTGTACACTGACTGGTGTCTCTCAGTCCCTCTCTCTCAGGGTGATATCTGGACACTGGTGTCTCTCAGTCCCTCTCTGTCAGGGTGATATCTGTACACTGACTGGTGTCTCTCAGTCCCTCTCTCTCAGGGTGATATCTGTACACTGACTGGTGTCTCTCAGTCCCTCTCTCTCAGGGTGATATCTGTACACTGACTGGTGTCTCTCAGTCCCTCTCTCTCAGGGTGATATCTGGACACTGGTGTCTCTCAGTCCCTCTCTGTCAGGGTGATATCTGTACACTGACTGGTGTCTCTCAGTCCCTCTCTCTCAGGGTGATATCTGTACACTGACTGGTGTCTCTCAGTCCCTCTCTCTCAGGGTGATATCTGTACACTGACTGGTGTCTCTCAGTCCCTCTCTCTCAGGGTGATATCTGTACACTGACTGGTGTCTCTCAGTCCCTCTCTCTCAGGGTGATATCTGTACACTGACTGGTGTCTCTCAGTCCCTCTCTGTCAGGGTGATATCTGTACACTGACTGGTGTCTCTCAGTCCCTCTCTCTCAGGGTGATATCTGTACACTGACTGGTGTCTCTCAGTCCCTCTCTCTCAGGGTGATATCTGTACACTGACCGGTGTCTCTCAGTCCCTCTCTCTCAGGGTGATATCTGTACATTGGTGTCTCTCAATCTCTCTCTCTCAGGGTGATATCTGTACACTGACTGGTGTCTCTCAATCTCTCTCTCTCAGGGTGATATCTGGACACTGACTGGTGTCTCTCAGTCCCTCTCTCTCAGGGTGATATCTGTACACTGACTGGTGTCTCTCAGTCCCTCTCTCTCAGGGTGATATCTGTACACTGACCGGTGTCTCTCAGTCCCTCTCTCTCAGGGTGATATCCGTACACTGACCGGTGTCTCTCAGTCCCTCTCTCTCAGGGTGATATCTGTATACTGACTGGTGCCTCTCAGTCCCTCTCTCTCAAGGTGATATCTGTACACTGACTGGTGTCTCTCAGTCCCTCTCTGTCAGGGTGATATCTGTACACTGACTGGTGTCTCTTAGTCCCTCTCTCTCAGGGTGATATCTGTACACTGACTGGTGTCTCTCAGTCCCTCTCTCTCAGGGTGATATCTGTACACTGTCTGGTGTCTCTCAGTCCCTCTCTGTCAGGGTGATATCTGTACACTGACTGGTGTCTCTCAGTCCCTCTCTCTCAGGGTGATATCTGTACACTGACTGGTGTCTCTCAGTCCCTCTCTCTCAGGGTGATATCTGTACACTGACTGGTGTCTCTCAGTCCCTCTCTCTCAGGGTGATATCTGTACACTGGTGTCTCTCAGTCCCTCTCTGTCAGGGTGATATCTGTACACTGACTGGTGTCTCTCAGTCCCTCTCTCTCAGGGTGATATCTGTACACTGACTGGTGTCTCTCAGTCCCTCTCTCTCAGGGTGATATCTGTACACTGACTGGTGTCTCTCAGTCCCTCTCTCTCAGGGTGATATCTGTACACTGGTGTCTCTCAGTCCCTCTCTGTCAGGGTGATATCTGTACACTGACTGGTGTCTCTCAGTCCCTCTCTCTCAGGGTGATATCTGTACACTGACTGGTGTCTCTCAGTCCCTCTCTCTCAGGGTGATATCTGTACACTGACCGGTGTCTCTCAGTCCCTCTCTCTCAGGGTGATATCTGTACATTGGTGTCTCTCAATCTCTCTCTCTCAGGGTGATATCTGTACACTGACTGGTGTCTCTCAATCTCTCTCTCTCAGGGTGATATCTGGACACTGACTGGTGTCTCTCAGTCCCTCTCTCTCAGGGTGATATCTGTACACTGACTGGTGTCTCTCAGTCCCTCTCTCTCAGGGTGATATCTGTACACTGACCGGTGTCTCTCAGTCCCTCTCTCTCAGGGTGATATCCGTACACTGACCGGTGTCTCTCAGTCCCTCTCTCTCAGGGTGATATCTGTATACTGACTGGTGCCTCTCAGTCCCTCTCTCTCAAGGTGATATCTGTACACTGACTGGTGTCTCTCAGTCCCTCTCTCTCAGGGTGATATCTGTACACTGACTGGTGTCTCGCAGTCTCTCTCTCTCAGGGTGATATCTGTACACTGACTGGTGTCTCTCAGTCCCTCTCTGTCAGGGTGATATCTGTACACTGACTGGTGTCTCTTAGTCCCTCTCTCTCAGGGTGATATCTGTACACTGACTGGTGTCTCTCAGTCCCTCTCTCTCAGGGTGATATCTGTACACTGTCTGGTGTCTCTCAGTCCCTCTCTGTCAGGGTGATATCTGTACACTGACTGGTGTCTCTCAGTCCCTCTCTCTCAGGGTGATATCTGTACACTGACTGGTGTCTCTCAGTCCCTCTCTCTCAGGGTGATATCTGTACACTGACTGGTGTCTCTCAGTCCCTGTCTCTCAGGGTGATATCTGTACACTGACCGGTGTCTCTCAGTCCCTCTCTCTCAGGGTGATATCTGTACACTGGTGTCTCTCAATCTCTCTCTCTCAGGGTGATATCTGTACACTGACTGGTGTCTCTCAATCTCTCTCTCTCAGGGTGATATCTGGACACTGACTGGTGTCTCTCAGTCCCTCTCTCTCAGGGTGATATCTGTACACTGACTGGTGTCTCTCAGTCCCTCTCTCTCAGGGTGATATCTGTGCACTGACCGGTGTGTCTCATTCCCTCTCTCTCAGGGTGATATCTGTACACTGACCGGTGTCTCTCAGTCCCTCTCTCTCAGGGTGATATCTGTACACTGACCGGTGTCTCTCAGTCCCTCTCTCTCAGGGTGATATCTGTACACTGACCGGTGTCTCTCAGTCCGTCTCTCTCAGGGTGATATCTGTACACTGACCGGTGTCTCTCAGTCTCTCTCTCTCAGGGTGATATCTGTACACTGACCGGTGTCTCTCAGTCCCTCTCTCTCAGGATGATATCTGTACACTGACCGGTGTCTCTCAGTCCCTCTCTCTCAGGGTGATATCTGTACACTGACCGGTGTCTCTCAGTCCCTCTCTCTCAGGGTGATATCTGTACACTGACTGGTGTCTCTCAATCTCTCTCTCTCAGGGTGATATCTGGACACTGACTGGTGTCTCTCAGTCCCTCTCTCTCAGGATGATATCTGTACACTGACTGGTGTCTCTCAGTCCCTCTCTCTCAGGGTGATATCTGTGCACTGACCGGTGTGTCTCATTCCCTCTCTCTCAGGGTGCTATCTGTACACTGACCGGTGTCTCTCAGTCCCTCTCTCTCAGGGTGATATCTGTACACTGACCGGTGTCTCTCAGTCCCTCTCTCTCAGGGTGATATCTGTACACTGACCGGTGTCTCTCAGTCCGTTTCTCTCAGGGTGATATCTGTACACTGACCGGTGTCTCTCAGTCTCTCTCTCTCAGGGTGATATCTGTACACTGACCGGTGTCTCTCAGTCCCTCTCTCTCAGGATGATATCTGTACACTGACCGGTGTCTCTCAGTCCCTCTCTCTCAGGGTGATATCTGTACACTGACCGGTGTCTCTCAGTCCCTCTCTCTCAGGGTGATATCTGTACACTGACCGGTGTCTCTCAGTCCCTCTCTCTCAGGGTGATATCTGTACACTGACCGGTGTCTCTCAGTCCCTCTCTCTCAGGGTGATATCTGTACACTGACTGGTGTCTCTCAGTCTCTCTCTCTCAGGGTGATATCTGTACACTGACTGGTGTCTCTCAGTCCCTCTCTCTCAGGGTGATATCTGTACACTGACTGGTGTCTCTCAGTCCCTCTCTCTCAGGGTGATATCTGTACACTGACTGGTGTCTCTCAGTCCCTCTCTCTCAGGGTGATATCTGTACACTGACTGGTGTCTCTCAGTCCCTCTCTCTCAGGGTGATATCTGTGCACTGACTGGGGTCTCTCAGTCCCTCTCTCTCAGGGTGATATCTGTACACTGACTGGTGTCTCTCAGTCCCTCTCTCTCAGGGTGATATCTGTACACTGACTGGGGTCTCTCAGTCCCTCTCTGTCAGGGTGATATCTGTACACTGACCGGTGTCTCTCAGTCCCTCTCTCTCAGGGTGATATCTGTACATTGGGTTTTTGAAGTGATGTCAGTTATATAAAACTGAAGAATGTGCAGGGTTCTGGGAAGAAGGCAGTGAAATGGGACTTAAGTAATTTCCCTTTCAGAGGGACGATGGGCCGAATGGCCTGCTTCAGCGCTTTAACAATTGTGTGATGCTGGTTCGTTGAAGTGAAGTTTCCGCAGTATTTCGGGGGGTGGGCGCGGGGTGAAGTGTTTTGGAAGGGGGTGGATGTGCTGGCTTGGTGAAAGGAGGGATGTGGAGGATCCCTGAATTGAGCTGGCAGTGTGAAATGTGTCAGTCCCAGGCGGAATTGCCATTCATTCATTCTCTCAACCACTTCACCTAGCTGAACACCTCCAAAGCCCTCGCTCTCTTTACCCCTGTTCAGATGGATAAAGCCCCTGATGGGTTTGAAGGCAGTTTGGTGATTACATTTTCCCTGTGTCCTGTTTAATAACCCGCTCTCACTCAATCCTCTTGTTATAACACGTGAGAGCGCAACAAGGTGAATGGGAGAGAACAGCGGTGGCTAATCTCTCATTAACCAGGACAGTTCAGAAGCTGCAGCTCTGAGCAGTGAGGAGAGACAGAGTGAGGTTCTGTGGGGAATTGTTTCTGAGTTATCCTTCTTTCCCATTTTTGGCTCAATAATCCCATTGAGAGTAAGACAAGTTGCTGGAAGTACGAGCTGTGTGACTGAGCGGTTTCCCCCCCAGTCTCTATTGTCTGTGCTCTGCTTGTCTCTTCTCTGCAGCTCCAGAAACTGCCTGAATTCAGTTGCATGTTTCTAGTTTATACATTAGCTGAAAGGATGGCCATTCGCCAAAACACCGCTCCTCCTCCTCCCTGCTCTTCAAATCTTTGTGGACTGCTCGAACTCGAGCTGGGGCAGGGGCCAAAATGAGCCCATGACAAGTGACATAGTTGTATTTCAATAAAGGGGGCAATTGGAGGGGCTGGCTGGGGATAAATGTCTATTTTTGAGAGGAGGTCTAGGTGGTGACTGGGCTGAGGGGTTACCTCGGGTGTGGGGTTAGTGGTAGGAGACAGTCATTGAGGGTGTGATGAAGAGGATGATTTGTGGGTAAGGAGGGAGTGTCTCATGTAAAAGAAAGTGCTGGAAATACTCAGCAGGTCTGGCAGTATCTGTGGAGAGAGAAGCAGAGTTAATGTTTCATGTCAGTGACCTTTCATGAGAATTGGGAAAGGTTAGAAATATAATAGATTTTAAGCAAATAACGGGTGGGGTGGGGAACAAAAGGGAAGGTGTGTGATAGGGCAGAAAGTCTCATTCTGTGTGTCTCAGACCTAATGTGTCCCTTGTGTTTTTGACCTGAGTAATCTCTCTCTCTCTTCCCTCCCCAGCCCCTGGTTTGTGAGTCTGTGTTGCTCTCTATCAAGCCCCAGACAGTAAGTAAACTGGGATGGACAATCTGTCAGAGAGGCCGAGCTGTATGATCTGGGGTAAGTGTCTGGCTGTTTATATTATCTGTCTTGCTCTCCCTCGAAATTATCAGAATGTTTGTTAGACACCCAATGCTGCATGAGCAGAAATTTCCTCCAATTAAATATTGGAAAGACTGAAGCCATTGTCTTCAGTCCCCATCAGAAACTCTGTACCCTAGTTACTGACTCTCTCCCCCTCCCTGCTAACTCTGAGACTCAACCAGACTCCACACAAACTTGGTGTCACCTTTGACTGTGAGACATGCTTCTGACAGCATTCAGGCTATTGCGAAGGCCACCTATTTCTTGCTCAGTGATATTACCCCTGTCTCAGCTCATCTGCTGCTGAAACCCTTTGTTACCTCTAGACTCGACTATTCCAACACACTCCTGGCTGCTCTCCCACATTCTACTCTCTGTAACCTTGAGCTCATCCAAAACTCTGCTGCCCGTGTTCTAACTCTCACCGAGTCCCGTTCCCCGATCACCCCCTGTGCTCACGGACGTACACTGGCTCCCGGTCAAGCAACACCTCAATATTAACATTCTCATCCTTGTTTTCAGAGCACACAAACATCCAAGCAGGAGAAGGCCACTCGGCCCCTCGAGCCTGCTCCATCACTCAATAAGATCACGGCTGATCTGATTGCAACCTCGACTCCACATTCCCGCCTACCCTGGATAACCTTTCACCCCCTTGTTTATCAAGAATCTATCAATCTCTGCCTTAAAAATATTCAAAGACGCTGCTTCCACTGCCTTTTGAGGAAGAGAATTCCAAAGACTCTGAGAGAAAAAGTTTCTCCTCATCTCTGTCTTAAATGGGCGATGCCTTATTTTTAAACAGTGACCCCTAGTTCGAGATTCTCCCACAAGGGGAAACACACTTTCCACATCCACCCTGTCAAGACCCCTCAGGATCTTATGTTTCAATCAAGTCGCCTCTTACTCTTCTAAACTCCAGCGGAAACTAGCCCAGCCTGTCCAAACTTTCCTCAAAAGACAACCCACCCATTCCAAGTATTAGTCTAGTAAACATGCACTGTGGATAAAGGGGTGCTCATTGACTTACTGTACTTGGATTTCCAGAAGGCATTTGACAAGGTTCTGCATAAAAGATTATTGCGTAAAGTAGGTAGTGTAGTGGGTAACATATTAGCATGGATAGAAGATTGGCTGGTTGGCAGAAAACAGTATACATAAATGGGTCCTTTTCTGATTGGCAGGATGTGACGAGTGAAGTCCCACAGGGGTCTGTGCTGGGGTCTCAACTTTTTACAATTTATATCAATGACTTGGATGAGGGGATTGATGGCATGGTAGCTAAATTTTGAGATGATGCAAAGATAGGTCAGAAAGTATGTTGTGAATGGGACATAAGGAGGTTGCAGACCGATATAGATAGGTTGAGTGAGTGGGCAAAAATCTAGCAGATGGAGTATAATGTGGGAAAATGTGAAGTTGTTCACTTTGGCAGGAAAATGAAAAAGAGTATTTCATAAACCGAGAACGACTACAGAATTCCCAGGTGCAGAGAGATCTAGGTGTTCTAGTGCATGAGTCACAAAAAGTTAGCATGCAGGTACAGCAAGTAATAAAGAAGACTAATAGAATGCTATCCTTTATTCCGAGAGGAATTGAAAATAAACGTAAGGATGCTGTGCTTCAGTTATACAGGGCATTGGTGAGACCACATCTCGAATACTGTGTGCAGCTTTTGGTCTCCTTATTTAAAGAAGGATATAAATGCGTTGGAGGCGGTTCAGAGGAGGTTTACTAGATTGATACCTGGAATGAGCGGGTTGTCTTATGAGGAAAGGTTGGACAGACTGGGTTTTTGTTTTCACTGGAGGTTAGAAGAGTGAGGGGAGACTTGATTGAAGTAGATAAAATCCTGAACGGTCTTGACAAGGTGGATGTGGAGACAATGTTTCCTCTTGTGGGTGAGTCCAGAATTAGGGGATCACCCTTTCAGGACAGAGATGTGCAGAAATTTTTTCTGAGGGTTGTGCAACTTTGGAACTCTCTACCCCAGAAGGTGGTGGGGTCGGGGTCATTGAATATTTTGAAGGTGGAGGTAGATAGAGTTCCGAAGAAGGGTCACTGACCCGAAACGTTAACTCTGCTTCTCTTTCCACAGATGCTGCCAGACCTGCTGAGTGAATCCAGCATTTCTTGTTTTTGTTTCAGATTTCCAGCATCCGCAGTATTTTGCTTTTATTGTAGATAGATTCTTGTTAGGCAAGGCAATCCAAGGTTATCGGGGGTCGATGGGAGTGTGGAATTCAAAACACAGTTCAGCCCCGATCTTATTGAATGGAGGAGCAGGCTCGAGGGGCCAAATGGCCTACTCCTGCTCCTAATTCGGATGTTCATAAACCTTCTCTAATCTGCTACCAACGCATTTACATCCTTCCTTAATTAAGGAGACCAGTACTGTACACAGTACTCCAGATGTGGTCTCACCAATGCCCTGCAAAGCTGAAGCATAACCTCCCTACTTTTGTATTCAATTCCCCTCGTGATAAACGATAACATTCTATCAGCTTTCCTAATTACTTGCTGTACCTGTATACTAACCTTTTGTGATTCATGCACTAGGATACCCAGATCCCTCTACATCGCAGAGCTCTGCAATCTCTCACCATTTAGATAATATGCTTTTTTATTCTTCCTGCCAAAGTGGACAATTTCACATTTTTTCTCATATTTCATTTGTCATATCTTTACCCATTTGATTAATCTATCTATATCCCTTTGTAGCCTCCTTATGTCCTCTTCACAACTTACTTTCCTAACTATCTTTGTGTCATCAGCAAATTTAGCAAACGTACCTTCAGTCCCTTCATCTAAGTCATTTATATAAATTGTAAAATGTTGACACCCCAGCACAGATCCCTGTGGCACACCACTCATTACATCTTGCCAACCAGAAACTTACCCATTTATACCTACTCTCTGTTTCCTGTTAGCTAGCCAATCTTCTATCCATGTCAATATGTTACCCCCTACACCATGAGCTTTCATTTTCCACAATGACCGTTGATGTGGCACCTTTTCAAATGCCTTCTGGAAATCTAAATACAGTACATCTACTGGTTTCCTTTTATCCACAGCACATGTAACTTCCTCAAAGAACTCCAATAAATTGTTGAACCATGATTTCCATTTCGCAAAACCATGTTGACTGTGCCTGGTTACCTTGAATTTTTCTAAATGCTCTGCTATAATGTATTTAATAACTTCTCACATTTTCCCTAAGACAAGTGTTAATCTAACTGGCCTGTAGTTTCCTGCTTTCTGTCTCCATCCCTTTTTGAATAAAGGAGTTGCATTTGCTATTTTCAAATCTAATGGAACCTTCCCTGAATCTAGGGAATTTTGGAAAATCAAAACCAATGCATCAACTTTCTCACTAGCCACTTCTTTTAAGACCCTAGGATGCCTGGAGTCGGAGGAGGTAGGGGAGGTCCTAAATGAATACTTTGCTTCAGTATTCACTAGTGAGAGGGACCTGATCGTTTGTCAGGACAGTGTGAAACAGGCTGATATGCTCAAACAGGTTGAGGTTAAGAAGGAGGATGTGCTGGAAATTTTGAAAGACATGAGGACAGATAAGTCCCCGGGGCCAGACGGGATATACCCAAGGATATTACGGGAAGCGAGGGAAGAGATTGCCGCGCCTTTGGCGATGATCTTTGCGTCTTCACTGTCCACTGGAGTGGTACCAGATGATTGGAGGGTGGCAAATGTTGTTCCCTTGTTCAAGAAAGGGAATAGGGATAACCCTGGGAATTATAGACCAGTCAGTCTTACGTCGCTAGTGGGCAAATTATTGGAGAGGATTCTGAGAGACAGGATTTATGATGATTTGGAAAAGCATGGTTTGATTAGAGACAGTCAGCATGGCTTTGAGAGGGGCAGGTCATGCCTCACAAGCCTTATTGAATTCTTTGAGGATGTGACAAAACACATTGATGAAGGAAGAGCAGTGGATGTGGTGTATATGGATTTTAGCAAGGCGTTTGATAATGTTCCCCATGGTAGGCTCATTCAGAAAGTAAGGAGGCATGGGATACAGGGAAAGTTGGCAGTCTGGATACAGAATTGGCTGGCCCATAGAAGTCAGAGGGTGGTGTTAGATGGAAAGTATTCACCATGGAGCTCGGTGATCAGTGGTGTTACACAATGATCTGTTCTGGGACCTCTGCTCTTTGTGATTTTTATAAATGACTTGGATGAGGAAGTGGAAGGCTGGGTTAGCAAGTTTGCCGATGACACGAAGGTTGCTGGAGTTGTGGATAGTGTGGAAGGTTGCAACGGGACATTGACAGGATGCAGAGCTGGGCTGAGAAGTGGCAGATGGAATTCAACCTGGAAAAGTGTGAAGTGATTCATTTTGGAAGGTCGAATTTGAATACAGGCTTAAAGACAGGATTCTTGGTAGTGTGGAGGAACAGAGGGATCTTTGGGTCCATGTCCATAGATCGCTCTAAGTTGCCACCCAAGTTGATAGGGTTGTTAAGAAGGCATATGGTGTGTTGGCTTTCATTAACAGGGGGTTTGAGTTTAAGAGCCACGAGGTTATGCTGCAGCTCTATAAAGCCCTGGTTAGACCACACTTGGAATATTGTGTTCAGTTCTGGTCACCTCATTATAGGAAGGATGTGGAAGCTTTGGAGAGGGTGCAGAGGAGATTTACCAGGATGCTGCCTGGACTGGTGGGCATGTCTTACGAAGAAAGGTTGAGGGAGCTAGGGCTTTTCTCATTGGAACGAAGAAGGATGAGAGGTGACTTGATAGAGGGGTACAAGATGATGAGAGGCATAGATAGAGTGGATAGCCAGAGACTTTTTCCCAGGGTTGAAAGGACTATCACCAGGGGGCATAATTTTAAGGTGATTGGAGGAAGGTTTCGGGGAGATGTCAGAGGTAGGTTCTTTACACAGAGTGGTAGGTGCGTGGAATGCGCTGCCAGCGGTGGTAGTAGAAGCAGATACATTAGGGACATTTAAGCGACTCTTGGATAGGTACATGGATGATAGTAGAATGAAGGGTATGTAGGTAGTTTGATCCTAGAGTAGGTTAAAGGTTCGGCACAACATCGTGGGCCAAAGGGCCTGTACTGTGCTGTACTGTTCTATGTTCTATGAAGTCCATCAGAACCCGAGGACTTGTCAGCCCGCAGCTCCAACAATTTGTTCAGTCCTACTTCCCTGGTGATTGTAATTGTCTTGAGTTCCTCCCTCCCTTCCATTTCCTGACTTACAGCTGTTTCTGGGATGTTACTTGTATCCTCAATAGTGAAGACCGATGCAAAATACCTGTTCAGTTCATCTGCCATCTCATTTTCCCTTAATTCCCCAGATTCATTTTCTATAGGACCAACACTCAATGAACTTTTCTATTTTAACTATCTCTTCTTCTTCTTTGGCCTCCTTGTCTCGAGAGACAATGGGTAAGCGCCTGGAGGTGGTCAGTAGTTTGTGAAGCAGCGCCTGGAGTGGCTTTTAAGGCCAATACTCGAGTGACAGACTCTTCCACAGGTGCTACAGATAAAATTGGTTGTCGGGGCTGTTACACAGTTGGCTCTCCCCTTGCGCATCTGTCTTTTTTCCTGCCAACTACTAAGTCTCTTCATATTTCTAGCTAGCTTTCTCTCGTACTCTAATTTTTCCCTCCTTATTAATCTTTTAGTCATTCTTTGCTGGTTTTTTTATTATGTCCAAACTTCTGACCTGCCTCCCATCTTGGCACAGTTGTACATTTTTTCTTTAAGTTTAGTACTATCTTCAACTGTTTTAGTTAACCACGGATGGTGAGGCCTCCCCTTGGAATTTTTCTTTCTCATTGGAATGTATCCATTCTGTGTATTCTGAAATATCCCCTTAAATGTCTGCCACTGCATCTCTATTGACCTATCCCTTAACCTGATTTGCCAGTTCACTTTAGCTAGCTCTGCTTTCATAGCCTCATAATTGCCCTTATTTAAGTTTAAAATACTGCTCTTGGACCCACTCTTCTCTCCCTCATGGTGTGGGGGTAACATATTGGCATTGTACAATTCAAATAGATATCATAGTTACTGCCATGAAAAATCCCTCCAGTCCCAACACTCCTCCCTATCTGTGTAATCTCCTCCAGCCCCGACACCCCTCCCTATCTCTGTAATCTCCTGCAGCCCCTACACCCCTCCCTATCTCTGTAATCTTCTGCAGCCCCTACACCCCTCCCTATCTCTGTAATCTCCTCCAGTCCCCGACACCCCTCCCTATCTCTGTAATCTCCTCCAGTCCCTACACCCCTCCCGATCTCTATAATCTCCTCCAGCCCCGACACCCCTCCCTATCTCTGTAATCTCCTCCAGCCCCGACACCCCTCCCTATCTCTGTAATCTCCTCCAGTCCCTACACTCCTCCCTATCTCTGTAATCTCCTCCAGCCCCTACACCCCTCCCTATCTCTGTAATCTCCTGCAGCCCCTACACCCCTCCCTATCTCTGTAATCTCCTCCAGCCCCTACACCCCTCCCTATCTCTGTAATCTCCTCCAGCCCCGACACCCCTCCCTATCTCTGTAATCTTCTGCAGCCCCGACACCCCTCCGTATCTCTGTAATCTCCTCCAGCCCCTACACCCCTCCCTATCTCTGTAATCTCCTCCAGCCCCTGCACCCCTCCCTATCTCTGTAATCTCCTCCAGCCCCTACACCCCTCCGTATCTCTGTAATCTCCTCCAGCCCCTACACCCCTCCCTATCTCTGTAATCTCCTCCAGCCCCTACACCCCTCCCTATCTCTGTAATCTCCTCCAGCCCCTACACCCCTCCCTATCTCTGTAATCTCCTCCAGCCCCTACACCCCGCCGTATCTCTGTAATCTCCTCCAGCCCCTACACCCCTCCCTATCTCTGTAATCTCCTCCAGCCCCTACACCCCTCCCTATCTCTGTAATCTCCTCCAGCCCCTACACCCCTCCCTATCTCTGTAATCTCCTCCAGCCCCTACAACCCTCCCTATCTCTGTAATCTCCTCCAGCCCTTACACCCCTCCCTATCTCTGTAATCTCCTCCAGCCCCTACACCCCTCCCTATCTCTGTAATCTCCTCCAGCCCCTACACCCCTCCCTCTCTCTGTAATCTCCTCCAGCCCCTACACCCCTCCCTATCTCTGTAATCTCCTCCAGCCCTTACACCCCTCCCTATCTCTGTAATCTCCTCCAGCCCCTACACCCCTCCCTATCTCTGTAATCTCCTCCAGCCCCTACACCCCTCCCTATCTCTGTAATCTCCTCCAGCCCCTACACCCCTCCCTATCTCTGTAATCTCCTCCAGCCCCTACACCCCTCCCTATCTCTGTAATCTCCTCCAGCCCCTACACCCTTCTCTATCTCTGTAATCTCCTCCAGCCCCTACACCCCTCCCTATCTCTGAAATCTCCTCCAGCCCCTACACACCTCCCTATCTCTGTAATCTCCTCCACCCCCGACACCCCTCCCTATCTCTGTAATCTCCTCCAGCCCCTACACCCCTCCCTATCTCTGTAATCTCCTCCAGCCCCTACACCCCTCCCTATCTCTGTAACCTCCTCCAGCCCCTACACCCCTCCCTATCTCTGTAATCTCCTCCAGCCCCTACACCCCTCCCTATCTCTGTAATCTCCTCCACCCCCTGCACCCCTCCCTATCTCTGTAATCTCCTCCAGCCCCTACACCCCTCCCTATCTCTGTAATCTCCTCCAGCCCCTACACCCCTCCCTATCTCTGTAATCTCCTCCAGCCCCTACACCCCTCCCTATCTCTGTAATCTCCTCCAGCCCCTACACCCCTCCCTATCTCTGAAATCTCCTCCAGCCCCTACACCCCTCCCTATCTCTGTAATCTCCTCCACCCCCTACACCCCTCCCTCTCTCTGTAATCTCCTCCAGCCCCTACACCCCTCCCTATCTCTGTAATCTCCTCCAGCCCCTACACCCCTCCCTATCTCTGAAATCTCCTCCACCCTTCCCTATCTCTGTAACCTCCTCCAGCCCCTACACCCCTCCCTATCTCTGTAACCTCCTCCAGTCCCTACACCCCACCCTATCTCTGTAATCTCCTCCAGCCCCTACACCCTTCTCTATCTCTGTAATCTCCTCCAGCCCCTACACCCCTCCCTATCTCTGTAATCTCCTCCACCCCCTACACCCCTCCCTATCTCTGTAATCTCCTCCAGCCCCTACACCCCTCCCTATCTCTGTAATCTCCTCCAGTCCCTACACCCCTCCCTATCTCTGTAATCTCCTCCAGCCCCTACACCCCTCCCTATCTCTGTAATCTCCTCCAGCCCCTACACCCCTCCCTATCTCTGTAATCTCCTCCACCCCCTGCACCCCTCCGTATCTCTGTAATCTCCTCCAGCCCCTACACCCCTCCCTATCTCTGTAATCTCCTCCAGCCCCTACACCCCTCCGTATCTCTGTAATCTCCTCCAGCCCCTACACCCCTCCCTATCTCTGAAATCTCCTCCAGCCCCTACACCCCTCCCTATCTCTGTAATCTCCTCCAGCCCCTACACCCCTCCCTATCTCTGTAATCTCCTCCAGCCCCTACACCCCTCCCTATCTCTGTAATCTCCTCCAGCCCCTACACCCCTCCCTATCTCTGTAATCTCCTCCAGCCCCTACACCCCTCCCTATCTCTGTAATTTCCTCCAGCCCCTACACCCCTCCCTATCTCTGTTAACTCCTCCAGCCCCTACACCCCTCCATATCTCTGTAATCTCCTCCAGCCCCCACACCCCTCCCTATCTCTGTAATCTCCTCCAGCCCCTACACCCCTCCCTATCTCTGTCACCTCCTCCAGCCCCTACACCCCTCCCTATCTCTGTAATCTCCTCCAGCCCCTACACCCCTCCCTATCTCTGTAATCTCCTCCAGCCCCTACACCCCTCCCTATCTCTGTAATCTCCTCCAGCCCCTACACCCCTCCCTATCTCTGTAATCTCCTCCAGCCCCGACACCCCTCCCTATCTCTGTAATCTCCTGCAGCCCCTACACCCCTCCCTATCTCTGTAATCTCCTCCAGCCCCTACACCCCTCCCTATCTCTGTAATCTCCTCCAGCCCCTACACCCCTCCCTATCTCTGTAATCTCCTGCAGCCCCTACACCCCTCCCTATCTCTGTAATCTCCTGTAGCCCCGACACCCCTCCCTATCTCTGTAATCTCCTCCAGCCCCTGCACCCCTCCCTATCTCTGTAATCTCCTCCAGCCCCTACACCCCTCCCTATCTCTGTAATCTCCTCCAGCCCCTACACTCCTCCGTATCTCTGTAATCTCCTCCAGGCCCTACACCCCTCCCTATCTCTGTAATCTCCTCCAGCCCCTACACCCCTCCCTATCACAGTAATCTCCTCCACCCTTCCCTATATCAGTAATCTCCTCCACCCCCTACACCCCTCCCTATCTCTGTAATCTCCTCCAGCCCCTACACCCCTCCCTATCTCTGTAATCTCCTCCAGCCCCTACACCCCTCCCTATCTCTGTAATCTCCTCCAGCCCCTACACCCCTCCCTATCTCTGTAATCTCCTCCAGCCCCTACACCCCTCCCTATCTCTGTAATCTCCTCCAGCCCCTACACCCCTCCCTATCTCTGTAATCTCCTCCAGTCCCTACACCCCACCCTATCTCTGTAATCTCCTCCAGCCCCTACACCCTTCTCTATCTCTGTTAACTCCTCCAGCCCCTACACCCCTCCATATCTCTGTAATCTCCTCCAGCCCCTACACCCCTCCCTATCTCTGTAATCTCCTCCAGCCCCGACACCCCTCCCTATCTCTGTAATCTCCTCCAGCCCCTACACCCCTCCCTATCTCTGTAATCTCCTCCAGCCCCTACACCCCTCCCTATCTCTGTAATCTCCTCCAGCCCCTACACCCCTCCCTATCTCTGTAATCTCCTCCAGCCCCTACACTCCTCCGTATCTCTGTAATCTCCTCCAGCCCCTACACCCCTCCCTATCTCTGTAATCTCCTCCAGCCCCTTCACCCCTCCCTATCTCTGTAATCTCTTCCAGCCCCTACACCCCACCCTATCTCTGTTAACTCCTCCAGCCCCTACACCCCTCCATATCTCTGTAATCTCCTCCAGCCCCTACACTCCTCCGTATCTCTGTAATCTCCTCCAGCCCCTACACCCCTCCCTATCTCTGTAATCTCCTCCAGCCCCTACACCCCACCCTATCTCTGTTAACTCCTCCAGCCCCTACACCCCTCCCTATCTCTGTAATCTCCTCCAGCCCCTACACCCCTCCCTATCTCTGTAATCTCCTCCAGACCCTGCACCCCTCCCTATCTCTGTAATCTCCTCCAGACCCTACACCCCTCCCTATCTCTGTAATCTCCTCCAGACCCTACACCCCTCCCTATCTCTGTAATCTCCTCCAGACCCTACACCCCTCCCTATCTCTGTAATCTCCTCCACCCCCGACACCCCTCCCTATCTCTGTAATCTCCTCCAGCCCCTACACCCCTCCCTATCTCTGTAACCTCCTCCAGCCCCTACACCCCTCCCTATCTCTGTAACCTCCTCCAGCCCCTACACCCCTCCCTATCTCAGTAATCTCCTCCACCCCTCCCTATCTCTGTAATCTCCTCCAGCCCCTACACCCCGCCGTATCTCTGTAATCTCCTCCAGCCCCTACATCCCTCCCTATCTCTGTAATCTCCTCCAGTCCCTACACCCCACCCTATCTCTGTAATCTCCTCCAGCCCCTACACCCTTCTCTATCTCTGTAATCTCCTCCAGCCCCTACACCCCTCCCTATCTCTGTAATCTCCTCCAGCCCCGACACCCCTCCCTATCTCTGTAATCTCCTCCAGCCCCTACACCCCTCCCTATCTCTGTAATCTCCTCCAGCCCCTAGACCCCTCCCTATCTCTGTAATCTCCTCCAGCCCCTACACCCCTCCCTATCTCTGTAATCTCCTCCAGCCCCTACACCCTCCATATCTCTGTAATCTCCTCCAGCCCCTACACCCCTCCCTATCTCTGTAATCTCCTCCAGCCCCTACACCCCACCCTATCTCTGTAATCTCCTCCAGCCCCTACACCCCTCCCTATCTCTGTAATCTCCTCCAGCCCCTACACCCCTCCCTATCTCTGTAATCTCCTCCAGCCCCTACACTCCTCCGTATCTCTGTAATCTCCTCCAGCCCCTACACCCTTCTCTATCTCTGTAATCTCCTCCAGCCCCTACACCCCACCCTATCTCTGTAATCTCCTCCAGCCCCTACACCCCACCCTATCTCTGTAATCTCCTCCAGCCCCTACACCCCACCCTATCTCTGTAATCTCCTCCAGCCCCACAACCCTTTGAGGTTTCTGCGCTCCTCTAATTCTGGCCTGTTGACCATCCTTGATTTTAATCGCTCCACCATTGGTGGCCTTGCTCTCAGCTGCCTGGGCCCCAAGCTGTGGAATTCCATCCCTAATCCTCCCTGCTTTCTCTCTACCTCACCTTCCTCCTTTTTAAGCCATTCCTTAAAACCTACCTCTTTCTGTCCTGATAACTCTTCTGTAGCTCGGTGTGAAACCTTCCTTGACCGTGTGCCTTGGGAAGCTCTCCTCTGTTAAAGGTCTTGATAATGCCAGTTGTTGTATACTGGGTGCCAAAACAATGAAGATATTCAAACTGTCCCACTGTTTGTGCTGAGGAGAGGACTGGCTTTCTCCTTCCTGCCTGTCTTAGCAGGGGACAGAACCAAAGGTCTTAGTCATCCACTTTGGCAGAAAAAAAAGAAACAAAGGCAGAGTTTCTTAAATGGAGAGCGGGTTGGAAGTGTTGGAGTGCAAAGGGATCTGGGTGTCCTTGCTCGTGAGTCATTTAAAAGCTAGCATGCAATTAGGAACAAAATGGTATGTTGGCCTTCATCGCAAAGGGGTTTGGAGTACAGGAGTAAGGATATCTTGCTGTAATTGTATAGAGCCTTGGTGAGGCTGTGTGACTGGAGTATTGTGTACAGTTTTGGTCTGCTTACCTAATGAAGGATATATCTGCCAAAGCAGGAGTGCACCAAAGGTTCACCAGATTGATCCCTGAGATGGAGAAATTGAGGAAACTGTGCCTGTATTCTCTAGAGTTTCAAAGAATGAGAGGTGATCTCATTGAAACTTACAAAATTCTTCAGGGCGCGGCAGGATTGATGTGGGTGGGATGTTTCCCCTGGTCGCTGAGTCTAGAACCAGGGCACACAGTCTCAGAATAAGGGCAGTCCATGTGACACTGAGGCGAGGAGGAATTTCTTCACTCGGAGGGTGGTGAATCTGTGGAATTCTCGACCCCAGAGGGATGTGGAAGACAGAAATCGATAGATATCTGGATACTGATGACACAAAGGATCAGAGGATAGTGAAGAGCAAGTGGCATAGAGGTCAATGGTCAGCCATGATCTCGTTGAATGGTGA